>NW_005841831.1:2697000-2703813 GCF_000455745.1 Alligator sinensis
TTCCATTGGTGCTGTGCTGTGCGGTGTGAGCAGTGCCGCAAGAGGGTCACCAAGTACTTCTGTGTCCGCAAGGAGAAGCGGGAGCGGAGTGGGGGTGGCGGAGCTACCCGCAAGCTCAAGAGGAAGCCTTAGCACCCTTTCATGCCCCCATTGCCCCTTCCCCTGTGGGCGGCAGGTTCTCCCATCTCTGGTCTAGTCCAAGAGCCCAGCCCCTAAAATCCAGCGCCACATCATTGCCTGCTGCAGGGGTGACTCTGGATTTGAGGCAAACTGCAGTTTTAGCCTGCGTCCCAGCAGCAAGCACATCATCATTGTGGGTGAGCCACAGAACCTGCCTGTCCCAGCTGCCTGCACCATGCTAGTAGTCTAGATTGGCAAAACTGGGTAGTAGCACTGGAAACTTCAGGGAGCTCAAGAAGCCCTTGCTGGGTCTGGACAGCAGCCCTGTAAGCCACAGAGTAGCATAGGCCACCCATGTGTGAGCCATGGCCCTTGCAACTGAGGGCCTTGCTAAATATTCTCGGCATCTAGTCCTGCAAAGGCAGAGGGCATTCTTCATCTTTATTGGGCCCTGAGAAATCACTTCATTTTTATTGGGCCCTGAGATCAAAGGAAAAGAGATGGTGTGAAAACCCTCACTCCCAGAGACATTCCCAGCCTGGCCTTTAAAGAAGTAAAAAAAGCCAGCTCTCTCTCTCATCCTTGGAGCATATGCAAGTCTCTACCACGCACTGCAGTGCTAAGTAGTCAAAGAAGCTCTGGCAGAAGTGTTTCAAGGTGCCACTGACCTGCCTAATAAGTAACTGTTGGAAAGACCTTTGCTAGGGATCCCATGACTTGCTGCCTATAATGCTTCCTCTGCCATTCCAGAGCCTCTGCATCTCTGTTCCCCTGCAGTGGCCAGTGTCCTTTCCCAATAAGGCCCTCACACGCTCTCCTTGATCACAGCTCTAACCACCCCCACCTGTTTCTTCCCAAGTCCCTGGTGAGGGGGAGCTGAGCACGTTCCTGCTGGTGTATTTTCCAAGCACTCTTACTCCTTGCGCTAACTACTAAACGCTTTCTCCTAGTCTGAGAGAATCATGTTGGTAACTATTTAATTGTGTTGTAAATAGGAAAGTTAAGCACTTTGAAGTTTAATTTATTGCACAGTTTCTGTGATGTATGAGTAACCATTTGCTTTGCCATTTATTGTATATATTCCTCAGGCTAAGCAAGTGTTGTAAAGTTTGGGCTGATTCATCTGTGGTCCTCGCAAAGGGTCAGGATATGTTGTATCAGCCATGAGATCTGGGGAGTTCACTGCACTGTCACCGTAACTAGGAGCTTCCCCACGGGATCTGTGTTTATCACCTGCTCAGCTGTTTGAGGTTTCTTTTAGACTGATCAGAAGCCAGTCTAGCAAAATGACTGGCTACTTGACCTGTCATGTAGCCAGTGTTTGTAAACCAATAGTGAATGCAATAAATCAGTAGCCAAGTGCTTGCAAAATGCTGGTGTCTCTTCAGTCATTGGGATTTTTTTTCTTTTGAAACGTCTACATATTTGAGCCTATATTTAGACTGCCTCTAAAAGGGTAAGAAGGGGAATAAGTCTCTCTGAGTCACTCAGATCTTGACACTTCTTCCTGAGGTTGCCAACAAGGCAGGGCAACTGCAGTGCTGTTATTTGTAGTGTGGACATACTACGGACCCAACTGAAACCTGGCAACCGATTTGCCATATTGGGCAGCTAGCTGTATGACAATAGAGACACTCATTTTCCAGCCAGTGTCACCCAGTCCTCTTTTAGTTCAGTCTTTTTTGGACACTCCATGTGTGGACACTTCTTCTGAGGATGAGGACATGGGGGTCTCATTCTGATGGGGTGGTTTTGATAGAGAGATCTACAATTTGGCTGACTCCCTGCATCTCATCCTACACAGGTCACCTTTGAGCCATTGGATGGCAGATCTTAGGATGCATGGAGATTTATGTAGGTCAGCTGGCAAGCGCCTACCTGTTGAACAGATGCTGGAGGTGGTTGGAGGGCTGATGTTGAAAATGGGAGGGCTAGAGATTACATTTTCTATTGACTCACCCTCAGCTCCTCAATCTGAGGCACATATTTCCCACTGGATCTCAGGATGCCCTGTTTTATACAGCCACCTTCACAGGGCTATGCAAGTGATGGGCTTCTAAATACAGGTAGGGGAAGACCACTGTGCGGTGACTGACTGAAGGATCTGGTAGCTCCTAGGTATTCTCTGACATCCTTTCCTGCCACATGTGGACTGATGACCTGGGGCAGCGGTTCCTAAACTCTGACAGATTGCGCACCACCTATTGAAAATGATACAACCTTAAGTACCACCAGCAAATTTTTGTCATATAAAGTAATTATAATACATCTGTTAACACATACCCCTGACAGGTTGTCTGTGTACTACTGGTGATACCTGTACCACAGATTGGGAACCGCTGACCTAGGGTATGGCTAGAAGTGGGACTCTTGGGCTAGCCATATCTTAGACACCTATATTTGTGCATATGGCTAAGCAGGAAGCACAAAATACAGCATCCACCATATGGCTGTCAAAACCACGCTTCCCAGTAGTGGCCAGTGCAGATGGTCTCTATTTGTCTGCGAAGCCCGGTATTCCACACTGTGGGTTTCCAAACTGTTTGGGGTAAAATCACTTGGATTCAATCCCCCTTCTGTAATGCTGGGGCAGCAGTGCTCCTGAGAGGAAAATGCAAGGGAGGGCCACTGCTTGATGGCACGGGTTACACATGGAGACTCTGGAGGTGCTGAAGGAGTTTTGAACTACTCCTTTTAACCTGGACAGAACAACATCCTAGTGTCTCCAATGCAAATGAGACCTGTTCAAGACTAACGTCCCCCTCTACCACAACACAGGGCTTCTTCCGCTCTGGTCAGGCTCCCAAGTAGACTTCACCTGCATGTTTATAGTGTCTCACGGTGGTGTCTGAGCAGTGATGGCCACTTTCTACCTTGCTGCTGAGGGCTTAGGGGCCTGGAAATGATTGAAGACTTTTGGGTCATGGAGATTTTTAGCACTGAATCACTGGTTTGGAGATACCCTGTGTCACACCTGCCTGAGAGGAAGCCTGGCCCTGAGGGTAAGGCATTCACTGCACTAGAGCCATGTAAAGCCATATTGCCTCCCTGGGTGACAAGTTGGTGTCTCCATGCCCCAGTTCACAGCGGGAGGCTAGGCGAGAGGATCCCAATATGCTGCATACCCCAGGAAAGACCCCTTTCCTCTCATGTAGACCCTACTCAGCACAGAGCCATCTTGGGGCCAAGTCCTCAGCTGGTGTATGTAGGTCTAGTTCCAGTGACTTTGGTGGAGTAATACCACTTACACCAGCTGTGGCTCTGGCCCCTTAGATCTCCGATTCAAGAACCTGGGCTCTTCCTCCTGGGGAAAGCTGCTGTCACCGGCAGGCTGCTTCTCCCTCATTCCCACCCCTCCCCTGCCGTTTGCCTCCAGTGTCTTCGATCCCCATTACAGGCCTCCACCTCCCCCACCTCTCCACAGGGGCTCTGCTCCTGTGTGGGAAAGCAGAGTTGTTCCCCCAGTTCACACCCCGGGGCCAGAGGCTTTAGCACATGGCGGCTCCGAGGAGAGCAGCGAGGCACATAAGGCTGCTTTTTCCACCTCCTTGGTGGGTGTTCTCTCTTCATTTTCCCTTTATGGGGCTGCTGCTCCACCGGGGAGGGGAGATGGGGAGCCCGGGAAGTTGCTACGCGCTCTCCCTCCCTTTGGAATGCAACGAGGCCCCGTCCACAGGCAGCAACACCCCTCTTTCACTGCCAGCATTATTCCCTAGACAATCATCCCCCTCCCCGGTCCTGGACTTCCCCAGAGGTTCCCATTCAGCACAGTGACACCTGTTGGTGAGGGCAGCACCGTCCCCCTTCCCAGCGCTGCAGAGCAAGGCGGCATGCTGGGAACTTTACAGCCAGGGGGCCCACCCCCCGGGGCATCCTCCTTTCTGCAGAACAAAACGCCTGCACAACAGCTGCAAAATGTGCTGACCTCAGCAGCAGGCTGGGGCTGAGACGGGGTCCTCGCGGGCACAAGAAGGCCCAGCGGTAAAGGCAGCAGGGCCATTGTGCTGCAGTATTGGATGCTTCCCCATATTCATTTCGTTTTAATGAAGGCGCATTCCTCAGAGGAGAAATATTTACATTCGGCTTCCCAGGTGGTCACCTTCGCCCGAATGACACGCACACACAGCTGCCTCCCAAGCCAAGGCCTTTCAAGGGCTCAAGCAGGGGAGGGTGGCTGGGACAAGGAGGGAGCATAATGCTAATACATCAGACATCCAGGCCTCTTCCCCTCCCCTCCGCAGAGTCAATGGAAAGCCCATTTCACATGCTAATCCCCTCCGCTCTCTTCACAACACCTTTTCCGAAAGTGTTTGGGAAAAGTCCTTGTGGCGCGTTTACAGCTCCCCACCGCTCAGATTCCTTCTTGTTCAGACCCCGGCCCCCGTGCGGGTCTCTCGCTCCAGCGGGGCTTCTTACAAAAAAATTTAAACAAAGGCTTTGGAGTTCATCAGCCTCCCACTGAAATTCACAGCTGCTGAACAAACTAATCTCCTCTCCAGGCCTTTCTTCCTTTCAATGGGTTCTTGGCTTCAAAGACACTTTGGGAAAAGACTTTGCAGGGACTCACACTGTTCTCTCAATAGAAGTTAGTGCAAGTATTATACTCTGAGCAAGTGGCTTTACAAACAAATACTGCCTAACAATCTCTCCCTCTCCACCTCCACCAAACACACACACACAAGCCTTGCCTGCAGACATGATGTTATCTCCCGGGATTAGAGCTCTACAGATCTCACGAGCTCACACACGCCCCTGGCTCTTTGTCAGCCCCAGAGGCACTTCTGTCCAAGGTGGAAAGTACATTCCCCATTGGGCTGTGCGGGAATGCTATGGTACAGCCAGTGGAGTGTGTGCCCACAAGCCAGGCTGGGGTGCTGCCAGCCAACAGCATCAGCAAGGAAGTGGATCCATACCACTTTACCAGAAGCAGTTTAGCCAACTTGGCAGAGCCCTCCAAACTAAGGATCTGAGTTTGTGGGTTCAATCCTAGCTCAGGGAACCCTACTCAGTTATCCTGCCTGTGAAAGGGGCAGGGGGTAACAATTCTGACCTTTCCTGGAAAAACACTTGGGATCATCAGACTCAACATGAATGAACTGTGACTTGGGGAAAGGTGACAAGAGCCATCCTGTATAGGGGACTAGAAAGTGCCAGGTAAGGATGGCTCCTGTTGATGGCTAGACAAACCTCTTCCATCTCTGACCTCCAGGATTTTAACAGCCAAGAGACCAGAAGGGCAGTATATGTAACCATGTCTCAGCACCACCTTTGCTAGAACATTTTGGGGATCCACATAATGAGGGGAAATATTATTTGTATTAAAAAGAGCACAAAGCATCACCTGAGATAGACATCTCATCATGGTGGCTGCTGCACCCACCTACAGTGAAAGGGCACCAGCTCCAAAGAGCCTTCTAACCAACTAGATAAGACAAAGGACAGAAATAAGAAAGGTGAAGGTTGAGATGCCAAAATCCATTGCAATAACATTCGCCTTACTCCTCATACTGTTTCTGCAGGGGTCTGGGAGGGCCCAAGTCTTGATAAGAGTTAAGTGACTTGGCACCAATTTCGTATCTCCACTTATCTCACCTGCCAAGCCCAATCCTGCAGTGTTGCAGACAAGGCCTAATGGATCAGGTACTTCACAAAACACAGCCACAGGGGGACAGACTCCCAGTGAGTGGGACCTCACAGGGAGAGATCATGAATGGGTCTCCAGGCTGCCCCTCACTCCTCCAGCTTCTATTTTCTGCCCCATCCTGAGGGTGGGCAGCCTGGCACAGCACAGCCATATCACACAGCAAGAACCTGTGGCTGGGGAGCTGAGCATGGGGGCTGGGGTAGGGTTGCAGCACCCAGACACTTACAAGTCAGACAGCCCTGTTCTGAAGCATAAAAGGATTGCCCTGCCCAAAGTAACCTTGCTTACTTTAGCAAAAACAAGGGGCCAGATGCTCAAGCCGGTCTTTATGGTGTCACTGATTTGAATGTGGTAATATTGAGACAGTAGGAGGATCCTCCACCAGCTGAGGACTGTGCCCAAGAACTCTCAAACAGCTATTACTACAGCTCTGGATGTTCACTTCAAGAGCAAAATCCCTACGACCATGCTCCATTCCAAAAACTGCCACAGACACTCAGCCACCCAGGGCAGATGCCTCCTTTAATACAAGGGAGTGCTCAGGGGAAGGACCATTCTCTTTTCTATAGCTCCAAGCAGTTTGTAACTGAGAAAACCCTGAGTTCACACTGGGGCCAAGTCCATGTGTCAGTGCAAAACATCTGGAGCAGAGGGCTGTTTGCATTGCTAGTGTTCTGTACCAGAATCAGCACCCACATGGAATCAGTATCTATCCTTTGGCCCTGAAGATGGGAAGATACCCCAAGGTAAGCACAGCAGCTTATCCCAGGGTAAGTTGCAGCTGCCACAAATAGGATTTCTCTGTATCAGGGGCCAGGTGAGCTAATCCAATCCAGGGCAGCCTGGCCTGAGAATGAAGACACGGGTTTCACAAAAAGCAGCTTTATTTCACCATTCATTAGTATCTCAGTGCATCAAACCGCAGCAATAGAAACATCAGAAGATGGCAGCAACGAGGCACTTTGTGCTGACATGAGAGAGAGGAGGTGGGGGAGGGGGAAGGGAGACCCCCTTTCCAAGTCTCAAGGCAGATCACGCTGATTCAGCAG
>NW_005841831.1:2703844-2718270 GCF_000455745.1 Alligator sinensis
GCATCACAATGTGCATCCTGACCTGAGGAGGCAGGACGCCCTCTGAGTCCAAATGGCAGGCAGGAAGGGAGATTTCCCTCTGCTGGGGAGGGCCTGCCTAGGGAGTTATACTACTTGAGCTGAGAACTCACACAGTGCTGAAGGACAAACTGCAAGTAGGGGAGGACATCTCATAATGAAGTCACCTGCAGGGAGATGGTGGGTGGGAGGAGGCTCCTAGACACAAATGTCCGCATGAAATGGGCAGATGCGTGCCCTGGAATCCAATGTGTCCTCCACACACCAGCTCCAAATGCTTCACTGTCCTCTGAGTACCCTCAAAGCAGCCTGGTCATGGGCTCTGGAGCAGATGGAACCATTCCCTGAAGCAGGCGCCCACTCTCTGCTGTGCCAACAGGCCTTGCAATACTATGTAGGAACATCTCCAGGACTTCGTGGGAACAGACCTGCAGTGCTCCACCCACCCTCCCTTCACCCTTGGCTTGGAACAGAGGGTCCTAGAATGAGGGACAAGTTGCTCAGATCAGGCTATGGGATTGACACCGGCCATGGTGTCCAAATCAGGTTTGAAATCCCAGTCAAGTGGCTTTCAGACCATGGCTACTGACAAGCCAGTGGTGCTACCTGGCACGTGGTGCCATGTGCCAACACATTTTAGTTTCGGGGTCAAATGCATCATGCCACAACACTCTGGAAGGGAGTATGTGCATCAAACATGTAGCTGCCCACTCTCAGGGATATAGTTATCCCAAGATGAGGGGAGAGCCATGAATAACCCTGGACATGAGGCATAAGGGCTTGGGTTGCCCCAGCCATGGAAACAAGAACCACGTTTTGTACAGGGAGAGAGACAGGAAGAGAAAGCAAAGGCAGAGCCAACCCAGAATGGCCTGGCATCATCTCCTGTTGAACCATCTCATAGTGGTGAAGGACCAGGGAACGAGCAAGCTTTTGGGACTGGAGAGCACCTGGGGGGGGGGAGAGAGGGAAGGTGAATCTGAGGAGTGGTAGCACAGGCAGCATGAGAGATGAGACAGAATACAGGCCATGGGTCTTCAGCTCAGGAAGCAAGGGTGTGGTTGTGTGTGTCACTTCCCTACCACCAAAGGGATGTCTATACTCAGAGCAGGAGGAGGGGAGAATCCTTAGCCTTTGCAGATACCAGTCCCATATGGCAGTCTCTGATTGAAAAGCACCTGCAGCAATAGATTCTGCCCTATGAAGAGTCTCATCTCTGTACTAGGGGTGAGGAGAGAAGCAGGAGGCTTAGAGCTGCTCGAAGAGGTTCTCAGTGTAACCTTGGTGCCTTGAAATCAAGACACAGACCAGGAAGAGCACCAAGATAAGCAGATGTTGGGGGGTGGGGGAAGGAGAGAGAGAAAGAGACCAGCTATACAGGCCTATCATGGCCCTGGTACTGCCACAGACAAGCTCCTCATGAACTGCAGCTTGAGGGTGAGTCCACAACCCTGTACACAGATCAGCAGGACAGGTGGGAGATTCCACCTAGTGTGGCTTCCATGATGACAGCCCATCATAGCCCCTGGGCTGGGTTTTTACACATTCAGCTTGCTGGCGATGGTCATGAGAACCTTCAGGATGGGCATAAAGCCGGACACCTCACTGAAGCTGCTGCTGCTCACCACCTGGGTGTGGATTGCAAGGCCCTGCTGGTAGTTTCGTGCCTCCACACAGCAAGCGATATCATGAAGCCCCATCAGGATGTGTGGGGACAGCTAGAGGGGAGGAAACAGACACACTGTCAGCAGGCTCAGACTAACACTAGCTCCCTCCACTCCTGGTTTGTGGTCCCTCCCTGACCCACGGTAACCAAAGCATCTGACAAGCACCTCCAGTTGGAGAAAGGCTTTGCTCTGTGGTGGAGCCTGAAGGTTCTTCCCCAGCCTCTTCAGACACTGGGGAACTTCATACACATGGCAGCAGCAAGGAGAGTTAAGTTAACTCTCCCTGCTGAGTTAATGGAAAAAAATCTAGGTCCTGTCCAATGAGATGGGCAAAACCAGTGACGCTGGCCTGTTAACTGTGGAGTTAATGCTACAGATCTCCAACACACTAGACCAAGATCAGCCCCAAACCATCCTGGGGACCACCATTCACTCTTACCATCACAATGAACAGAAAATTCTATAAAGGCATGTGGGGGCAGCTGCTTACTTCCCACCACATCAGCAGCCTCACCAACCTCATCCTGGGGACCTCTGGTTTAATATATTCTAGGGGAAAGAGACCATAGGAAACTAAATTCACCCCATGTAGTAGTGACCATCTTGCCCCACCAACAGATCCCAACTCACAGGTCACATGTACCAGACTGCACACCAGTGAGTATGGTGTTGGAGGAAGGGGACAAATGAATTTGGTTTCAGAGATGGGATGAAAGAGTTAAGGGTCATGGCTCTTAAGAGGGTCATCACCTCCCAGCTCTTCAGAGGGCACAGCTCTCTGCAGTGGACAATGCTAGCACAAGCACATTTGGTGTGGGGAAGGGCCTGGACCCTGCTCAGCATCAGGGCTCGGGGCTTGACTGCTTACCGCCTGCTCCCGGAGTTTCTCATACAAGCACTCCAACCGCTGCACTGCATCCTCCAGCTTCCTTTTGGTTTTCTGAAGCAAAGAAATAGTCATCATTGGCTTTGGCGGGGTTCAAAGCCCCACTAGATTCAAGGTACCATATCTCACCCCAATGCTAGAGGGAAAACTCTACAAGTACTAATTAACTTGGTTTAAGTACCATCTGTCCATGCCCACTGTGGGGGAGCTGCTTGCTAAAGACAAACAAGTCATTTCCTGCTTCTCTGCTGCCTTGTGGTAAAATACTGTATTAGCCACCTACTGCTACCTTGGGAGAGCTGCACGCCTATTCCTGATCCTAGAATAGTTGACATCTGAGATTTACATTGTTTTTCTATACCAGGAACAGTGTCTGCCCAGATGCCATCTCAGCCTTACTATTCCAAGCACTACCCTTTTTGGGCTTCCTGAGTAGAGGCTCTAGCCCCACCCTGTTCCGACCCCTTCTCTCACTCTGGAAAGCTGTCAGGGAAACAAAACAGCCTCCGTTCATGGCCTAGGTCAGGGTGGGCAAAATCTGGCCCATGGGCCAAATCCAGCCCACCAGGCTATTCTATCTGGCCCACAGGGCCCCCCAAAATTAGCAAATTAATATTTATTTGTTCCTGGCTGCCTGTTAAAAATGACAGGACCCAGGGGCAGTAGGACCCAGGGGGAGCCAGCAGGACCAAGGAGCCCAGCCCCACCCCACCCCACCCCACCCCCAGTCATTTCCCTGCCTTCCTGCCCCGACACTGCTCCAGCACCACATGTACCGGGGCTGTATCACAGGACTGGGGAGAACAGGCCATGCTGGTACCCTGGGGCCAGGAGCAGGATGGGGGTGTGTGTAGGCAGGGGCAAAGTATATGTTCTCACAGGGTGAGTCCTACATGCACACCCCACCCATACGCACACCCACATGCTCCCTTGTCCCCCCACCCCACATACCCACACACTCATAGCTCCCCACAAACCTATATTCACCCCCAATAATATACAAGAGCAAGACTTCATTTTAAGCTATTGTGCAATCATCTCTATGCACACTACACAAACACATGTAAATCAGGACAAAAACATGTAAATCAGGACAAAAACAATTTTGAAATCAAATTAACGAATGCTGTAGATGTTTTGTTTTAGAATATACATTTGATACTTTTCTGGTTCCGAGAAGGCAAAGCCCCTTGCTGAAAGGAGTACTTCTGGGGGCAAGGGGAGGGACTTCTGGTGGCAAAGGTCAGGAGTTAGGAGGCGGGACTTCTGGTCACAAGATGGCAACCAGGGGGTGGGGCACCTGTTAACGGGCAGGGCTACTCATGCAGCCCTTGACAGCTAGTCCAAACTCAGTAAGCAGCCCTCTGCCCGAAATAATTGCCTGCCCCAGCCTAGGTGGTGGGGATATCTGCTCTGCAGAAGCTTTCCCCTGTCAGGCCTGCTGACAGTGCTAGGCTTTTTCCTGTTCTTCAAGACAGACAGCAAGGGGCAGGGCCAAGTGCCCTTCAGAATGACAATGGGATGCAGGAGAGACGACTTAAGAGAATGAATCTCTAAAGCACAAGGCTGACAGTCATGCTGAAACTTTCAAGAGAAGAGAGCCAGATACTAATCTACAGGGACAGAGAAGACAATGGCAGAGCTGGAAAGAGATCCCACACGACCCCAACCCTTTCCTTACCTACAGCACCTGCTGGGGGATGGGGGAAGAGAAGAGGCTGTAAACCCAACTCACCGGGTCTGTGGCAACTGCAGAGCAGCGCTGTACCAGTCCTTCAAAGGTGGTTTTCAGCCCTTGGTGTTCTGGGGGCACCTCTTTTCTCTCGATCCTTTCCACAGGCATCTGGTGAAACTGGAAACAAGAAGCAGTGGGAGTGCACAAGCTGAGGACAGACAAGTCTTCCACCCAGCTGGGGGAAGTGAAAAACAAGGGGCGCACTGGTTCCTCTGGCAATGTGTGGGAACAACCTGAAAGCATTAGTAGCCCATCACCTCTGAGCTTTTTTTGAATTCAAAGCCCCAGTGAGGCTGTTGGCCTCTGGGGTAACTTGATTCTGGTCAGGGTCACTGCCTCCTACCCACTCAGCAGTCTGCCATGAGGCTGCCACATTCTACCCGAGCTCTAGAGAGAGCTTTAAGAGAGGAGAGGCAGCTACGGGCTCGGATATGCCCAAAGGATAAGGATCTCCAAACCCCAGTGTGGAGTCTGGTAGGGGAGGAATGCCCTGGATTACCTGCATGCTGCCTTCTTTGGGTGCTCCTGGGGGCGCCTGGCCTGACTCCTGGGATCTGGGGTTCTGGGGCAGGAGCACTCGTGGCTCGGCAGGGAGGTTCATTACTGGAGATGTGATGGGAGCTGGTGGAGTGAACTTCTCTGGCAACTAACAGTGAATAGAAAAATACAGGGAGAGAAAATTCAATGCTGTAAAAACCCCATGCCTAGAGGCCCAGGAGCTGGTTGCAATTCCCCCCTGCCAAACTCATCAACATCCTTTTCCAGCATTCATTTTAACTGGAGAGCTTACAGAATGATCCCCAAGTTGGGCTGTACAACACCTCTCACTTACTTCCACCCAGTGGATCAGAGTGCAAGGTAGTCCTGGCACGTCCCAGTGCCCACACTCAGCACCCAAGGCCACGGGACAAATCCTCTTGGACTTGCCAAAATTGCTCAATCAAACAGCTGTGCTGCACCAGAAAGTGCCGCTCCTCAGAAAGCCGCCTCGGGTCTGCAGTGGCACGAGTCATGAATGCAGAGATTAGCAGCAGGAAAGTGCCCGACAGAACAAGTGTCGTGGGACTTTTCCTGACAAGGGGGGTGAGTGGGGGAGAGAAGAGCCTCCTGAAAACACTTCATTCTGCCTCTGCTAAGCCTGAGTCTCCAAACAGATTTTCTCCAACTAGGCTGGATCAAAAGGAGATAGTTTTAACGAGAAACTAATCCAGCAGTAGTGAGAACAGCCTGGAGCAGGTTCCCAGCAACCCTGCCAGGAGTCTACTCCAAGCTAAAAGGGAAAGCAGGAGGGGGAAGAGACAGGGGGGGTGGGTGGAGGGAGCTCTTTACTACATCTGCCAGTAGGAGGCAACAATGGAAATAGTGGAGGCATGTTTGCTGCAGCCGACCTCACCTGGCTGGTCCTTTTGGAGGAGCCATAGCAAAGAATCACATAGGAGGACTAACTGGCTGAAGAAAAAAACTCAGAGCTACTCCAGTTGCAGCTTTGTCCAGCAGAAGGGAGAGTATGGGGGTTTGCTAGGGTACTGACTGTGGGGAGACCACAACAGCAGTATCCTGGTTAAGAATCACCACTCTAGCAGATACCTTGACTAAGCCGTTACCTTTTTCTTCTGAAGGCCTCCTCTTAGTGAAGAAGGATCATTCCAAGATTCCTGAGCTGGAGACAAAGAATAAGACACAGGCATGAAATTCATAAAAGAAGTCCAATGTGGTGGTTCTCAACCGCTTTCATTATACAGACCATTCAGGAAGCTGGAAAGTCCCCAGTGCTGAACCACCTTCCCCTCCCAACTTCCACTGCTTATTTCTCAGCATTTCATGGAAAGGCTTTTTGACTAGCTTTCATTCCATGGGTCATGGTCTGAGAACCCACCTCCCCAAGGTGTATTCTCTTCCTTCTGGAATTACACTATCTGGCACTGGAAGCACATGCACGAGCTGTGGGTTGCCTCTATTTAAGGGATACTAGGTTTGATGCTACTGGTGCAAGCAAAGCACTTCTGCAATTGTCTGAAGCTTCCCAAGTTCTGCACTGGGTGATGAATTCTATGGCTGAACCCAAGCCACATATTGTGTAGGGCTTCCAAGAACTCAGGGGCTCAGGCTTCCCACACAATTAGAGAAAGGAGTGTTCTGCTTTCTGAGCCAAAGCTACATGGCTCCAGGAGACAGGGGTTCTCCCCATCCCTGAAAGGAGTGCCTCACACAGGCAGTCCATAGCACTGAGGAATACAGGAAGCTGGGTGGGAGGCAGATACCAGGGAATGAAACTTTCTCCTACTGATAACAGGTTCCCAATCACCCCTTGGGTAAAAGGTTTCCTGGATTACAACCAGAAGGTAGTTTTCACTTACTCTATAATTTTTGGAGGCTAAGGCTGTTCTTGGACACAATCACACAGTGCCTGACTGGAGCCCCCTGGCACTATTATAACATAGGTGACAGTAGCACCACCCCTAAACTTAGCCCTGCCAGATGGAAAAGATAGTGCAAGTGCAGCATCATTTTACACTGTGATAGTCTAAGGCCTGCTGGAGTCTTAAAAGAACTGAGGACTGAGTGACTGAACCTGAACTGTCATAGGCTAGTATTTATTCACACAAGCCATGGGAGAAGGACACAAAGGTGATTATTATTTTAATGATTTTTTATTATTATACCAGCTAAATACTTCTGCAACCTTCTCTCCCATGTGTCTGCAATGATCACTCTCTGAAGGGCTTAATTAAGTTAGTAATTATGCATAGCCCTCAAGAGGCTGTGTCCTAGAACTGTGCTACTTCAGTAGTCTAGCAGGCTCTGGCATTGCTCCAGGGGTTTAGGCCCATGTAACTCAGTCCCCACCTGAATACCCCTCCATCTGGCAACTGTGCATGTGTGGGGGAGGGGGAGGATGATGACAGGACGACACCCTGGTTGCCTTAGTCTTGCTCCAGCTGTTCTGGAAAAACTAAAAGTGCCCAGGATGCGGACCCGCTAATTTGTGAGGCAGACACACTGATATGTACAAGGCCCCCCCTGCCTACTGCTGAGCTGCTCTGACAGCAACTAAGATACCTCCAAGCGACTGGCTGGGTCTCTCAAGTACAAGCCACTGGGCAGGATTCAGGATTGCTGGGGGTCTCTCTCCCTGGCATGCCCCGATGATTCCTTCTCACCTTAAAAAATACCTTAAAAATAGATCTATGAAAAAAGGAAGGCAGCAAGAAGGAATCTCAACCATAGAAATCAGGAAAAGACTCTTAAGAAAGCCTGGGTTGATCTGTACGTGTCCTATTCCCATTCATGTTAACAGGAGTTAACTGTCTGCCCAGGGAAGCAATTATAATTCTGGACCTGATGCATGCCCCCTTCAGCCCAAATACCAGAGTTGCCAGGCAGAGGGAGCATCTCAAAGGAAACAGATCACAGACTCCCTGCTGGAATCAAGCTGTTTTTCACAGGAAGTCGCTGGAGCTCTCTGTGCTTTTGCCAAAGGGACAGAATAAAAAGCCTCTGCACACGCAGTACTGCTCCACACTACTCAGCCTCCATTCCACACAAATGTTGGGGTTCCTAGACAAGCCAAAACTCACACTGCTCAGCAGAGTTGTCGAGTATTTGGGGGGGGATGGCTCCCCTCAGGAAGAGGGCTGTCCCCTGAAATGCATAATATGTCCATTATCTTAGGCACCCCCCGGCAAAAATAATAGTCAGCGTCTATGCTGTTGAGCTTCAGAGACTGGCAGAAGGAATTTAGTACAAGCAGAAGCCACTGTGTATAAAAGACCCTCAACAACACAGATCTTTTCCCTCCCATGAGTGAAGGTAGAAGAGCTGCATTCTGCCCCTTAGGAACCTTCAAATATAGAGACCATCAGAAAGCGGTATCTCTGGCACTGTCCGACTTCTCCACAGCAGACTGTCTGGGATCAAAATCCAGGCCCTGCTCTCAAAGCGGGTGGAGGAACTTACACCCCTCTGTGCCATTCCCCGTAACACCCATCCATTGGCTGGCAGCTGGGGAGCTTGCCAGCAACTAGAAGCTACAACCACAAGGGATTTCCAGTACCCATCCCCACCTCAGGGGCAACACTGATGTACCCCAGCCAAGGCAAGACTAGGCCTGCAAAAAGCCATAGGTCAGATGAAGGGAGAACAAGCTGGGAATATCAATCCACTAGGTTCGTTCCAGGGTTCCTGACCCAAAGAAGGATGCTGAAATCAGCTTTGAAGGAGAAGCAGCTGCTTCCCAATCATACTGGCCAAACAGATACCAAGGTGGTGAAATGAGATACAGCCACAACATTCCAAACCCTCCAGGGCTCATCAGCAACTGCATTAGGATTGAAACCTCATAGTCATCCCAAAGAACACGCTTAGTTTACCAGTCTCCAGGGGGGCAAGTATTTGCATTGCTATGCCTCAGCTCCTAGAAAAGCACATTTACAAGTTCCTGGACGTGCAAGGAACACAACAAACAGCAACAAGCGCGTGCGTGCACACATATACACACACCACACACATATCTAGATATATCATGTCTCACTCAAAGCAGCACCAGTACAGCAGCTGCTCTTTGTACTACCTGCATGATCCGAGTAGGGATCTAGCCAGGGGAAGAAACCTGAAAATCAAGGCAGGTTGTAGTCAGAGTCACGATCACCAGCTTCTTTGACTTTACCAGTAACATCCCAATGGCACACATGGATGATTTCAGATGGCTCAGTCTAGCCTGACCTAGGCAGTCAAGGGTATGAGCCCAGCCTTCATATAGTTGCACATGGCTATATTTGTCTGTTTCAGTCAACACTGAAAGTGATTCCTCTGTTTTCAGAGTAAATTTGGTTTGAGAAGCGCTGAACTATAGCTGTGTCCATCTTCTCTACAATATAGCAGTCAGCCAGGATCTACCAGGACTACATTTGCAAAGGAATCTCCATAAGCTGGATCATTTTTGTAAGCTAAGGACTAACAAGCACTACCTGTGATGGCATACTGTGAAATGGGGATACTTGTCTGCCAGGGTTTAGACCAAGGCCACCAACTCATCCTTGTAGGCCAAGAGGTGACAAATGACCTCACATCACTAGCAAGTTAGGCTGGATTCAGATCAATATTTCAGTCACGAAGGGCTCAGTTACTTCTGAACCATATCCACAGGGTCTGGGAAGTTCTGAAATAGATTTCTAGCTCAAGAGCCTGTTGGCAATGGGAAGCAAGAGCTGGAGCACAGTAGAAAGCCATTTTTAATCATGAACCCCCAGTGACAGGGGCCTTCTTCCTTAGGGAGACAAACCCATTACACTCCTAGCATTTCTAGAACATCAGGCCTCAGGTATGAACAAGCAGCATCTCAGGAACACTGGGCCTAAGGAAACCAGTTCATTAACCTAACATGGGCAGCACTGATTGAGGGATTCATGGGAACAGACCGACCCTCAGAAGACTCATTCTAATTAAGGACAGTACCCTCCATGTATGCACATCCTAGATAAGCGCATGATTTGCATAACAGAACAAATACAATACAGGTTCCATTTCACTGCCTGTTGCTCACACTGCAGCTAACTTCAGTCATCTGTACATTGCTGAACTGCATAAACTGTTACGTCCACATCATCCTTTACACCCAATGCCTCCTTTCTCTGCAACTGGACTCCAGTTAGCTGAATGCTAAAGGGCCCCAGAAATGGTGAAGGGGAAGCAGCCAATATAGGGCTGTTATTGGCAGCCCTTGAGTGATTGGGCTGGAAAATACTCACCTGTGGGAGGTGGAGGGATGCTTGCAGCTGCAAGAGGCTTGGTGGATGGAGCCCCTGGGCCTCCTTGAGGATAACCCATCCCTGTAGGACAGTTGAAAGGGGTTGGAGAGAAAGCTGCAGGAAGGTGGCCTGGTGTGGGCAGAGGACAACTTGCAGGAAGCTGCACAGGATGCTGAGAAGGAACTGAGGCTGGGGTGAAGATGGCAGATCCAATGGGTGGGAGACCAGGGGATGCCATGGGCACAGACTGTCTTGAAATAGGAGGCTGACTGGGAAGAGCAGGTGCTCCAGCAAGCCTGGGCCCTGGCAAGCTAAACGGCTGAGGTTGAGACAGTGCTGAAACCAAGACAAAGAACATCAGCTGCAGAATGTGTGCATCCCACCCTTCCTCTCACTGTGTGAGCACACTCCCCTCCCTTCTTGCCTTCCCCTGGGGAGCCTGCCCATCACCAGACAATGTCAGGCTAATTATGCCTGGGATTTCCCTCCATCATAAACATGCTTGATGAGCAACTCCTCCCATAAACTTAATGGGGGCCTCTGCCAGAGTTCCTCATATGAGGATGCTTTTATAGGTTGCGTCCTTAGACTACTCACCAGGTCCTGAAACTGTTGCTGGGGCCAAGCCTGAGGTGTATGGCGGGTATGTAGGCCGGACTCCTGGCCTGGAGTAAACATTGGTGGAGGGACTGTTGCTGGCAGGAGGCAGCCCAGCTGGGAGAGTAGTCACAGGCATTGCTGGGACTGGCTGAGGTGTGAAGAGCGGAGGCATTGATGAAGCTGATGCTGGAGGGGTGAATGATGGCTGGTAGATAAGCTGCAATAAAATGAACACAACATGCTGTAAGGCCTATCAGCCCCACCTTCCCTGTCCCAGAAAAGATGTTGATCTGGGTATTTCTGCAATGATACTGGATAAGAGCTCAGGTGCTACTGTCCTCTTACTCACCTGCCAATCAGCCCTTGATTCATCATGGGAATTGGCCTTTGACTATACTGCAAGCTCGCTGCTACTACAGCCAGTAACCTTATGATGTTCAGAAGCATCTACTGTCCACTCCAGCCTTCTTTAGATGTCTCTCCCCCTTTTCCCAGATCTTTTACTGCCTAGGTAATGGTCACTTGAGTTTGGGGCTTACCTTTTCTGGATGTCTGGGACCTGGCTTGTGAACTGGGCCTTGAGGAACAGAGCTGCTCTTGGCTGTTGGAGATGGAACTGCCCCTATGTGGACACGCGTATAGGGGAAAGGAGGAGGCTGCTGGTCACCCACACTCTCCCCCTGGGCATGGAAGAGTCTGTCTTGGAGCTGCTGGATCAGGAGCTGAAACAATAAAGCCAAGAGGAATGATTTGAGACCCTCAGAAAGGAGACTCAGAAGAGGATTCAGAAATGCCATGGCCCACCAGGTAGAATTCACTGGTAGTGACAGAAAGCCTTCATAATCAATATGCAGCATCTAATGAAGGCTCCAGAGGGCTTATGAGTAACTACAAGCCTCAGGATCCTGGACACCACTATGATTTCCACTGGCAGAGCTCTCTGATACCTCAACAAGCCTTTCCCCACACAAGTTGGCCACTATTAACATTTCCCTTTCCAACAAGACGGATCAGCCCTTCATCCTCACATCTCTATGCTTGTCTCAACACAGCGACTAGCTTTTATTTAGACAAGAAATGAATGGATCTTCCCCTGAGAAGCTGCTAATAACACTACTGTCCTGTGATCTACTGGTCAGCAGCACAAAGTTCCAGACCCTTCCTCTACACGCCACAAGGGACCGAGGCAAGCTATGTGTTCTAGAAAAGCTAAAAACTTCACCCTGAAATGACAGATTCCACTACCATTTGGGATATCTAGATTCCTGATTTATAGTGAAGTACCAGATCCCAAATGTCAAGTTCCTACCCCCCGCCTCAAATCCTATCCATTTTTCACATACCTCAGAGCTGTTAGGAAGATAGCTCATTGCAGCTGCCAAGCAACCCTGTGATGCCAAGAGGTTGGCATATTGGGTTAGCTGCTCCGCTACGACAGGTCCTGGTGCAGGCCCTGCAATTCCACGGAGAGTCTCAATGGACCTGCTGAGCACCATCACCTTCTCAACCAGGTCCTGAAGGGGCAGGATGAAAAGAAAACGCATGTCAAATTCACCACTGAGAACAAGATTTGCTATGCTAACCTCCCTAGTCAGAGACACAATCAGCCTAGCAGCTTTTGTCCAGAAGTCAGCATGAGGGAGAAGAGGAAAGTTTCTCTAAGCCAAATATGAACAGAAATTACTTCATTCAACAACAAAGACTATTACTGAGGAGCCTTCCCCACAGAGCTGGACACAAAAACATCTTGGTTGGTGGGGCAGGGGGGCGGGCGGGAGAAGACAAGAACCAAAAAACAAAACCAAGAAGTTAAGTTTCATGGTAAGAAAACAGCATAACATAGCAACAAGGACATTGTAACATGATAATAGCATCTCCAACAGACATTCCGTAGGCAGCTTCCAAGATACAATTACGTGAGGAAACAGGTTAAAATCTGTTCTAAGGAGGCTTCCTGATGGAGGCCACTACCACAAAAGCAAACAGGAGACTGGCCTGCTTCAGCTATTAAAATATTCAGTCAGTTCACTGGAAATAAAGACTCAGTCCATGGAAGCACAAGTATAGTTCTGGTTTTCATTGAAAGTTGCTTTGTCCAGTTGAAAACATAACCAGAAGAGGCATTCAAGACACTTTTTAGCTGCTGTTTACTATCAGTGGAGAAATAAGATAGGGGAGAAGGTTTGGGGGCCTTTTAGGTAAGGAGTATTATGTATTATCGCTTCTCGGCCTCTTGAAGGCTCAGATCAAGTGTTTAGTATACTAGTGCCTGACCAGAGGAGGTGCCTCACTCGCTGTGAAGGCCCAAAGACACATTGAAGGTAACCATCTTAGCCAAGGTAGGAAGGATGGCTTAATGCACTAGGACAATGGGCTAGGACTTGGAAGACTGAGGTTAAAGAAGCTCAGGCACTGACTTCCTGTCCTTCAGGACATTGTGGGTAGATAGGGGTAAGGTCCTCTCTACTGCACAAGGTACGTTGAGAAGATGAAATGCAGAGTCGCTCAGAGAAGAGGGTGAGGAGTAATAGATAAACTATCGCCACCAAAACACAGCCATGCAAATTCTACAGCACCAGACCCTGTCCTGAGCAAGGAGACACAGAAGGATCCAGGTCATCTAAACAAAACAAGTCGTTGGAGCTTAACAGCACAAATCTCCTTCAGCTGCAAACCTACAAACTAGTCTAGGAGACACTAGCTTCTGCAGCTGGAAGCAGCACAGCTGCTGAAACTAGAGTTAAAAGGTGCACTCTCTCTTTAATGGGGTCATGCAAAAAGATTCTGGATGGCAGACTAGCTTATGGTGGCCTCATGTCCATACTGTAGAACCAGTACCTGCAGCGCAAGGGGTGACGAAGTCTCATGGTATTTTACCCAACAGTCCACCAACCTCTCCACATTGCCTGATGAGATGTAGCAGAGGCAGGCTTCATTGGACAGTGCCCCATTGCCTTCTGACTCCAGACGGGCACCCAACATGTCTAAAGGGAATAGGAACAGGCATAAATTTCCACTTACTCCCATCTGGCCAGCTCATTCTCTCCCCGTCCTTCACTCAGTAATCTTACTACAGCTTTGCAAACTGCTATAGTCTCAGCTCAGGAGCTTGCATATAGAGCTAACTCTGGATTTGCTGCAGAGCGGCTGTTGTCATGAAGGATTTCCAGAGCCAAGCACCTGGCTAAAATTAAACAGCCAGGATTGATCAGAGAAAGAAAACCACTTGAAAGGAACTGAGAGAGAACAAAAAATCCCAGCCCCATCTCCATTCAAGAGGTCCAGACATCCTCCAGCAATTGCAAAAGTGTATACCATAACAGCTGCCTGCCTGAAAGCTCTCAACAACTAACATACCTGAAGAACAAGTGATAGGCTAGAAATATGGAAAACATCCTCTAGTGCAATAATGACAGCACCTCTCTACAAGGTACCACATCCTTTAGGGTTCTGCCCAGCAGTGTTTTACGCATCTCAAGTGATGGCACTTCAACTACGCAACAATGCTCAGGCATTTGAGTACTGGTCACTGGCCAGTTTCATAGATTTCATAGACATTAGGGCTGGAAGGGACCTCGGAAGATCATCGAGTCCAGCCCCCCGCCCAAAGGGCAGGAAGTCAGCTGGGGTCATAGGATCCCAGCAAGATAAGCATCCAGTTTCATCTTGAAGGTGTTCAATGAAGGCGCTTGAACCACCTCTGGTGGCAGGCTGTTCCAGACCTTGGGGGCTCAGACAGTAAAGAAATTCTTCCTTATGTCCAGCCTGAAACG
>NW_005841831.1:2722163-2727283 GCF_000455745.1 Alligator sinensis
TAAGGGTTAGCCCCCTCTCTCCACGGGCCCCGCTTACCCCGGCTGTACTGGGGGTCGGCGGGGGGCTCCGCGGCTGCTAGAGGGTTTCTGGGGGGCTTCGGGGGAGTGGGGGCGCAGCGGGCTTTCACCCGCACGTCTCTCGCCGCTTCCGAGCCTGAGTTGCCAGCAAACAGTCTGGATCGCTTTACACATACTCCGTTAGATCAGGCCTGGCTATTTACATTCCCCAGAATGGTTAATTTCTGGGTAAATTTAGTTTTTAAGGGCTATAAAAGGAGAATGACTGACTCCTTGCCACACACAGCTTCTGGATTTAAAAAATAAGTGAGGACTATGGCAAGCAGGAAGAATCACTTAGGTGGGGTGAACTCTTCTGACCGCCTCCCCCCACCCCACATGGAGCTCTAATTCCCTCCCAGAAGCCACCTCCTCTGTTGCTCTTAGGTCTTTCTAATCCATTGTTGTAGGGATCAGGAGATGTTGGCCTATCCTCATTCCATGCTAGGATTCTTCTCCACCACAGAGTACCTAGAACTCACTCTCCCTTCTTCTACCCTTCCAGCCTTATTGTATTGTACACTTCCATTTACCCCAATGATTGGTCACATGCTCATTTGTGATGTGCCATCCTGCGTGGTATTCCCCTGGTTCTAAGATGTACCTCCTCTCCCTAAGCTTCATTTGTTTTTCTCTGTACAGGATCTGGAGAGGCTCTAATTGATAGACATCATATCAAAATGAATTACACTCCATACCACAGAGCTGGGCGTAGTCCTCACACTTGGAGTATGTTAGCAAGATGGCCAGTGCCTCCTTCCAGCTCTTCAGGTCACATGTGCAAACTACATCATGCCAATTCTGCTGCACAATGGAGGCAAGAAGCTGTAAAGGAAATAAAAAGCCCACCAGTCACCAGTTAAGACCAGCAGGTACAGATATACTGCTTGCCTATACAGAGACCTGAAAAAACACAAAGACCAAGCCTGCACCTGGGTAAATGGAGGGGTGTATCTTTGCCTGAAGCATTCATATCAAAATATCATTCTCTTGGTCACCCACAGTAGCCTACCTCCAGCAGTAATCAATACTCAGTGCTTCAGAAGGTGAAAACACTATCAGTGCACCTAAGTTGTTATATACAACACAGTCACTGAAGCAGGAGGAGAACTAGTCTAGCAGCAATCAGCTTATGCCTTGCAGCATACAGTCTGATAACCTCTGAAGTTATGAGTTAGGAATCACTATGGGTCCTTTACTGTAAATGGATTTTGAAAAGGGCTGGGTAATTTTTTACTGCAACTTCCTGATGTAAGTAAAATCAGCAGATGTACACAAGACAGAGCAGGGAACAAACCCCACAACTGTAAGCAGAATGTGTCTGGCTGACAGCAAGGTTTGCAAAGGTATCCTGAGCACAGAGTAAAGATTTAGATAAAAAGGAGGTTTGATGCACAAAGCACTTGTTTACCATGTCAGCTTTCTACCCCCTGCAAATGTAAACATGTGCATAATGGAACAGGCAAACCTACCCAGACACAGTATGACTTAGCCTGCCCTATGCACACCTAGTCCCTCTCCCATTCAACTACTCATCAGATGTATCGTGCCAGGTACTTACCAGAGAAACCTTGGATTTCCGTTTGGCAAAATAGTGCTTCTGGGTCTCCCTGAGCAGTTTCTCCCCTCCAGCAATAGCCAAGATAATTGCATCAGCAAAGCGTTCAGCTCTCATGCACAGCTCCACAGCACCATCAAAATTCCCCACCAGGAGTGCCTGGCTGATCAATCCATCTGTATCTGGAGAGGTGAGAAAGCAATGCATGGCAGCAGGCTATGGGTAAGCATCTATGGCTCATCAGTCGCAACTGTTGCAATGAATGAGAGGCTGAGAACAATAAGCTCCACAGGCATTAGTTCTGTGATAACAGTGATCAGACTCTGGACCTAACACCTCAAAAACTGCAGGGCTCCAGCACACACTAAAAGTCAGCCTTCCATGGGAGGGTCATACTCTCTGTGGATCTCTTGCCAAAATAGGAAAGGCACTCCATTGCCATGTACTGCCCAATACCACAGGCACCAAGGACATACTTGGGGATATGATAAAACAAGCCTGGTCTACACATGATCTGTGTATCACTTTCTAGGGCAGTGGCTTGCTCGAGATCATGTGGACCATATGGTACCTGTTGTGACAGAGATCTCCAAGGCACTTGTGTCCTGTGGGATGATGTTGTCAAAGAATGCTGAAGAGGATGAAGAAGCAGCTGTGTCATCAGGGGAGCTTCTTGAGCACTGTGGAAAGTGAGCAGGATAGGCAGTTAAGCAACAAGCAGTAGGCTCATCTGGCAATCAGAAAATTGCCCAACATTATACATGGGTTGAACGGTTAATCCTTCTGGCACTGAAACCAATATGGTCCTGTCAATTTCAAGGCTGCTATTGGAGGCCTGGCAAAGGAGCTGTACTGCTACCCAGTGCGTTCACAGGTTGTGGATAATAGGATGACCTTCAGGGAAGGTTAGCTGTGAAATAAGCAGGGGTAACTCTGACAAATAAGCAGTTACAGACCAACCAGTGGCAGTACCACCAGGATGTGGTGGAGATAGCAAATGGCAATGCTTTCTCTCTTGAAAAGCCACATACATCTTTTGACGGTGCTGTGACATGGCAAGTACAGTTGCTACTATAATCAGCTTGCCCAGCCCCCAGCCACGGGGCTACAAGTCCTCAACAGGGGAGCTGGCAGAAAAAGATTCAGAATCTAAACAGCTGCAAAGGTGGACAAAGGCTGTAGCAGAATGAGATCACCAATTGTCTTGGCCTCCTAGCCATTGGATCCCACTCGGTCAAGAAACCATGTGGAAGCTGATGCGCAGCAGCTTCTCCATAATAAAAGAAATCACGCACAGGTGTCTTCCATGAAAACGGCTTTCCTGGCACATTTTTCAAGGCCTTTGGCAACCAGCTAGTGACAATGGGAGCAAGATTGTGGGGTCTGGAACTTCACAGTCATGAACTAGCACAAAGGCAGCAGTTACCAGGTCATTTAGCACTTGGATAAGGCAAGAGTGCGATTTGGCAGCTGTAACTGCAACTGAGCAGAGGATCCACTCTGCTCACCTCACATGGAGAGGGGGCTGGAAAAGGTGCAATAAACATAGCCTATAGTAAGGGGATCACCTTACCACAGTCAAAATCAACAAAGACATGATCAATTTTGAGACCTGGAACATCAGGATCCTCAGGAACATTGTACCAAAAGCCTTGCTAAAGTCAAGGTATAGTCTCCCACAGCATTCTTGCAAACAAGTAAGAAAGTATGGGTTGGATGAATGGATTGAAAGGGGATAGAAAGCTGGCTGGATCATTGGGCTCAATGGGTAGTACTCAATAGCTCGATGTCTAGTTGGCAGCTGGCATCAAGTTGAGTGTTCCGGGGTTGGTTCTGGGCTGGTTTTGTTCAATATCTTCATTAAGGATCTGGAAGATGGGATGAAGTACACCGTCAGCAAGTTGACGGATGTCGCCAAGCTGGGGGGAGCAATATATAGACTGAAGGATAGCGCTAGGATGCAGAGTGGCCTCAACAAATTGGGGGATTGGGCCAAAAGAAATCTCATGATGTTCAACAAGGACAAGTGCAAAGTCCTGCACTTAAGGTGAAAGAATCCCATACACTGCTACAGGCCTGGGACTAACTGGCTAAGCAGTAACTCTACAAAAAAGGACTTGGGGGTTACAGTGGACATGAGTCAACAGTGTGCCTTCAATGCCAAGAAGGCTAGCAGCATACTGGGCTGCCTTAGTAGGAGCATTGCCAGCAGATAAGGGAAGTAATTATTCCCCTCTTCTGCACTGGTGAGGGCACATATGGAGCAATATGTCCAATTTTGGGCTCCGCACTACAGAAAGGATGAGGACAAGTTGGAAAATTGGAGTGAGTCCAGTGGAGGGCAATGAAAATGGTTAGGGGCTGGGGCACATGACTTTTGAGGAGAAGCTGAAGGAACTGGGGGGAGAAGAAAAGACTGAGTGGGGACTTGATAGCAGCCTTTAACTACCTGAAGGGGGTTCCAAAGAGGATGGAGCTGGACTGTTCTCAGTGGTGGCAGATGACAGAAGAAGGAGCAACAGTTTCAAGTTGCAGCAAAGGCGTTTAGGTTGGATATTAGGAAAAAACTCTCTCGTTAGGAGGGTGGTGAAGAACTGGAATGGAGTGCCAACTACCTAGAGAGGTGGTAGACTCTCCATCCTTGGAGGCTTTTAAAGACCAACTCAACAAAGCCATGGATGGAATGATCTAGTTGGGGATGGTCCTGCTTTGAGCAGGGGGTTGGACTAGATGACCTCCTGAGTCCCTTCCAACCCTCATTTTCTACGATTCTATGACAATCTTAATAGTGAATGTCCAGAGTACTGCACCACAATCGTGGCTCGAGAATTCAAGCAATACAACACTAACAGGTCTCACACTGAACAAGACCTGGCAAAAGGGAGATGGGAAGCTAAAAGAACATGGAGGCAGCTACACCTTCTGGAAGGGTAAACAGAAAGGAAAACACCAGCTTCAGGAAGTCAGTTTTGCCATCAAGAATGAACTCATAAACCAACTCAACAAGTTCCCTATAGGAATTAATGAGTGCCTTATGACTTTTTTTTAGGTATGTAGGGAGTAAACGGAAAGCACACGGCAGCACAGGACCCCTACTGAACAAGGAGCAATTAGTGACAGACAAGGGGGATAAGGCTGAGCTATTCAATGATTTTGCCTCAGTGTTCTTGAACAGGGGTCAAGATAAGTCTCCTAATGGGTTCTCATATGGGTATCAGAGGGACACCAGCCCACCAACTGTCGACGCTGACTTGGTGCAGTCACTTCAATGGACTAGATGTGTTTAAGTCAGCAGGCCCAGATGAACTGCATCCAAGAGTACTGAAAGAATCGGCCAGTGTCATAGCAGAACCACTGACACAGTTGTTTGAGTGCTCATGGCACTTGGGCCAGGTCCTGGAGGACTGGAAAAGGGCCAACGGGGTCCCGATTTTCAAGAAGGGGAGGAAGGAGGATCTAAGTAATTATAGACCAGTCAGTCTCACCTCCATCCTTGGAAAGGTCT
>NW_005841831.1:2727580-2749226 GCF_000455745.1 Alligator sinensis
CCTGGAAGGATGTGGGTAGTGGGGTCCCGCAGGGTTCGGTCCTTGGACCCGTACTCTTCAATATCTTCATCAGTGACTTGGATGTGGGTGTGAACCATACTATGTCCAAGTTTGCGAATGATACTAAACTGTGGGGTGAAGAGTATATTCCGGAGGGTAGGGAACAATTTCAGACAGACCTGGACAGGTTAGAAAAGTGGGCAGTACACAATAGGATGCAGTACAACAAAGACAAGGACAAGTGCAGAGTGCTACACCTAGGGCGCAAAAATATCCAGCACACCTACTGGCTAGGAAGTGACCCTTTCAGCAGCACAGAAGCTGAAAGGGATCTCGGAGTCATAGTCGAACACAAGTTGTCAGTGTGACGAAATCATCAGCAAAGCTAACCGCGCTTTATCATGCATCAGCAGATGCATGACAAATAGAACCAAAGAGGTGATATTTCTCCTCTATGAGGCATAGGTCAGACCGCAGTTAGAAAACTGCGTCCAGTTTTGGGCGCCATACTTCAAGAAGGACACTGATAGACTTGAGAGGGTCCAGAGGAGGGCCACTGGTATGGTTAGGGGCTTACAGGACAAGCCTTATGAGGAGAGACTGAGGGACCTGAACCTATTCAGCCTCCGCAAGAGAAAGCTGAGAGGTGATCTTGTGGCTGACCTAGCGTTGATTAGGGGAACACAGCAAGGGATCGGAGATGCTCTGTTCACCAGCGTGCCTCTTGGGGTAACAAGAAAAAATGGTCACAAACTGAGAGAGAGCAGATTTAAGCTAGATATCAGGAAAAACTTCATGGTAAGGGCGGCCAAAATTTGGAATGGGCTTCCAAGGGAGGTGGTGCTCTCTCCTACCTTGGGGGTCTTTAAGAGAAGGCTGGATAGGCATCTGGCTGGGGTCATCTGACCCCAGCACTCTTACTTGCCTAGGCAGGGGGTCAGATTCGATGATCGGTTGAGGTCCCTTGCAACCCTAGCATTTATGAATCTATTACTCTCCATCTTAAACTGCCGGGTAGTCAATATGCCACATGTATACCCCCGACTCTTGATGTCGCTGATGAAACCAAGGAGGAATTCTACACCAACCTTGACCAGGTCCTTTCTGATACTCCAGAGGGAAACAGACTTATTATTCTCGGCGATTTCAACACCAGAGTCAGAAGGGACTCGAACCTCTGGAACGGAAGCATTGGCAAAGGAGGAGTAGGAAAGGTCAATTCCAACGGCATCCTCTTCTTGACCAAATCCTTGGAACATGGACTCACCACCACCAACACCCTGTTCTGCCAGAAAAACCAGACAACACCCACAATCTAAGCACTGGCATCTGGTTGACTATATCATTGTTCATTGCCGGGATGGCAAAGATGTCCGCATCACACAAGCTATGCTAGGAACTGACAACTGATGAACTGATCACTGACTCATCCGTTCAGCTGTCACTCAAATGACAGGTGCAGCAGAAGCAATGCCGATGGAAGATCAAGGTTGAAAGACCCAAGGACCCAATCAACCGCAGCCTCTTCCATCAGTACCTCAATAAAACACTGACAAATTCCAATCAACAAAAATGGGAGAATGTCAGCAGTGCTTGGGGTGCCTTCAAGTCCACCATCATCAGCACCTGCAAAGAGATGCTAGGATTCTCTACAAGCAAACATCAAGACTGGTTTGATGAGAATAACCAGGAGATCCAATAGCTGACTGACCACAAGCGCAAGGCCTTTTGTGCTTGGCAGAAGGACATCAACTCCAAGAAAAAGAAACTGAATATCTAACAAACCAAAGCCAAGGTCCAAAGGAAAACCAATGATATGAAAAACAGATGGTGGGAAGACAAGGCAAAGGAAATTTAATATCTTGCTGACATTCAGGATATGTGCATTTTTTTCAACGCTACCAAAGCTATCTATGGTGCAAACACTCAGGGATCAATCCCCTTGAGACAAAAATGGAGGAGACATGATCACAGAAAGGGGAGCCATCAACACCCATAAGAAGCATTTTGAGGACCTTCTCAAATGAGACTCTGTTGTTGACTAAAGTGTTCTCAACTCCACCCGCAACACCTAGTCAGAGATGATCTGAGAATCCCTCCAACCCTTGATGAGGTGAGAAAGCCAACAAGCAGATGAAGAACAAGGCATTTGGAGTGGATGGAATCCCCACCAAAATTACAGCTCCATGCCCTCATTTTAAGGGCTTGGAATAATATGGAAATCTCAGGGATGCCATAATAGTGACAATCTTCAAGGAGACAAGCCTGACTGTGGAAATTACAGGGGGATCTTGCCTTGATGTCCATCACAGGAAAGATCATCGCAAGAATCCTCCTGCAATGGTCTCCTTCCACTTGCTGAAGAGCTTCTCCCAGATCTCAGTGTAGGTTTAAGGAATCAAGAGGCACCACTGACAATCTGCACAGTTCACCAGCTGCAGGAAAAGTGTTGGAAACAGTTGAACTTCTCTACATGGCCTTCTTTGATCTCATGAAAGCCTTTAAATCTGTTAACCTAGATGCAATGTGGAGGATCCTTCTGAAGTACGGATGCCCACCAAAATTCATCACCAGAGATCCAGGTTTTCCGTTCACGATAGAAAAATTCAGTAAAATGCAGATTTTTCTCATTTTAAGGAGAAAAACCCAGATTTTCTTCTTTAAAGGCGAAAAAGGCAGGTTAAGGCAGGCTTCTGCTTGCAGGCTAGCAGAGTTCCAGCCTACAATGGGCTGGGGGCAGTGGGAGGGCAGTGAGGCAGAGGGTGCCACTGCACATGGCCAGCAGACAGCCTGGCGTGCAGCTCCCATAGGTAAGTTGGGGAGAAGGGGGGAACTGAGGCCCCCAAAGTGAGAGAGTGAATTGGACAGGGCTGGGGCTGCTGCCCAGCCCAGGCGGTGTGCAGGGCTTGGGGTCATTCAGCTGCAGGGCCCAGGAGGGGAGCGGGGTAGAGCCACGTGCGGCAAATCCTGGGGCCAGAGGGGCTGGCACCCCACCACTGTGCATGCTTCCGAGGGGGGGTATGGGAGAAACATGTCCCCCAGATTTGTGTGTGGGGTGGGTACAGGCTGCCCACTGTGGGCTTGGACTCCCACCCTGCTGCCCTGCCCCCCCAGAGCCAACTCCAAGCCGAAGCCAAAACCACCCTGACCTCAACCATTGAGCTCCAGTATATGCTGATGACACCGTAGTCTGTGATTACTCAGAAGCAGACCTTCAGGCAATCGTCGATGTCTTTACTGAGGCTTACAAGAAAATGGGACTGACGTTTAACATTCAGAAGATGAAGATCCTCCATCAATAAGCTCTTAATGTGCAGTCCCTAGCCCCAGTAATTCAGATTCACAGTAAGACTCTGGAGAATGCTGAGTATTTCCTGTACTTTGAAAGCCATCTCTCACAGAAGATTGACATAAATGAAGAAATCCAACATTAGCCTCAAATTTTCAAGTACACCCTTTGGACGCCTGAGGAAATGGGCGTTCAAAGATTGTGACATTAAATACGAAACAAAGTTCATGGTTTATCAAGCAGTTGTGATCCCCACCTTACTGTACGAAGCTGAGATGCAGACAATGTACATGAGACACCTCAAGTTACTGGAGAAGAACTATCAATGCTACCTGTGGAAGATCCTTCAAATCAGGCAGGAAAATAGACTCACTAATATTAGTGTTCTTTCGCAAACATCAACTTTGCTGGGCCAGCTAGGTCATCCAGATGTCCGACTCCAGACTCCCAAAGCAAATTTTCTTCTTCAGGCTCAGTCAAGGCATGTGCTAAAGGAGGGCAGAGAAAGTGCTTCAAGGACATCCTCAAGGCCAACTTGAAAAAAAAATTAAACACTGACATCAAGTCGTGGGAGACCAGAATTGCCCCAAATGGAGGAAGAGTCTCCTGTGAGGATCTTAGTACTTTGAAACCTTACAACAACAGGAGATAGAAAAGTAAGAGCAGCAAAAACAGCATGTTGTAGTGGACTGAATGGAGAATTTGGAGCCACCCACTGTTCACAAAAACATGTGCTTGAGTTGCAAAATAGTATGTTGATCCCAGATTGGCCTCGTTTGCAATCTTCAGACCCACAGACAGAGCCATCGACATTCCTGGATCTTACAGCTGCACCTTCAGAAATGTAATATATCTCATCCAATGCACCAAATACCCTGATGGAAAGTATGTAGGACAGACCAAACAACAACTATGCACCAGAATGAACGCACACCAGAAATCTATCAAAGAGAGGAACACCCAATTACCAGAGGGGACACATTTCTCACAAAAAAACCACTCGCTCTCCAATCTCTCAGTCCTGATCCTCAAAGGAAACTTACAAAACACTTCCCAGAGACGAGCCTATGAGCTCCACTTCATCAACCTCCTGGATACTAGAGATCATGGACTAAACATAGACATTGGGTTTATGACACATTATAACTTGCCTGACATCTGACTCCCCGGGTATCTCTCCACTATTCATCCCCCCACTCAACTCCTTAATCTGCATTTTCACTGACTACCTGTCTTGTATGCATACCAGCCCAGCCTCTGGCTTCTTTACTTTTCATTCCATCCAGGAACAGCACACACCAATTGCTGAAACTTCCTTAGCCTGACAAAGGGTTTTTGAACCCGAAAGATTGCTTAATAATTGTTTTTCCAACTATTTAAGTTGGTCTAATAAAAGATATCAGATTCACCCAAAGAACCTTGTTGACCCACAGATAAGACATTCATGGAAGACAATCATCCTCGACTGCGAGGAACTGCAGAATTCTGACTTGTCTACACATGAGTGTGTCCTGGCCAGCATAGGCCCCTGCTACCCCTTCAGCCACACACAAAACCTGGAAATACATTAGTAAAACAGCCCTGGGCTGGCCCCCAGGGGCCGCTCTCAGACCCACCGAGATTGAGGACTTGAAAGCAGCCTGAAAGGGAAGCCACCTGAGTAGCATCACCCAGTAGCATTTCTGGGTATGGAGCATGGGTGAAAGTGGGTGTGGGTGCAGTGTGCTCAGCACAGACAAATCCCAAGCAATGTATAATGAGCATTAATGCAGTGTAAACTGTCAAGGACAAGCTGTTCCCACATGAGTTATCAGACACCCTCAAATTGGCTTGCCCCATAGTTTCATATGGGAATCAAAGGGATTTGGCAAATGTTTCACATCCCAGGTAAACAAATGAAATGGTGGCCTGCCGAACATCGGCATAATTAGTACATTACCCTGTGTTTAAAGGCTTATCTAAATTCTGAGGCTGCTATTGCAATAGCAGCACAGGCAAAACTAAAGCAGCAGATCCCCCTAGTGGAGATGTTCTATATAGCAGCAGAAGGGATTTTTTTACTGTTCATTCAGTTCAGTGGTGCTCAACTTTTTGGCCCTGAGAGCCAGGTGAGTTCCTGATCCGGCACTGTTCCAATGGGGCCTGACACTGCCCCCTCCCTGCCCCACACACCAGGGTTGGGTCCCAGGCACCTGATGCCACCCCTTCCCACCTCCCTCCTGCCAGGATTGGGTCCCAGGGACCCACCATTATCTCCTCCCACACACAGGCACTGGCCTCAGGAGTCCTGCACTGCCCACCTCCTGCCTGGGTCCTGAGGACCCAGCACCACTTCCTCCCACCCCCCACATGCTGGGTTTGGGCCCAGTGCTGCCCCTGCCCACCCCTGTGTAATGAAAGAGGGTGCCCATCCAGGACACAGAGCCTGGGTTTCCCCATAGGTCCCAAAATTTGGCAGTGGTGGAGCGGAGCCACTGCCAAATTTCCATACCTGTGCGGAGGTCTGCAGGCAAGACATAGCACCATGGGCTGGGGGTTGAACACCACTGGTTTAGCCACAGCACCTCCCCAAATAGCAATCTTTGGTAATGGAAGACCCCTTTTGCCAGCAAGACTGTGCTTACTCAGACAGGGAAGTTTGCTGGTACAGCTATATCAGTGCAGTCTTTTCACTCTGTACCAGTTTCTGTAGGCAGGAATTTGTAGTGTCATCCAGATCTAAATTTACAGGCATAACATAGAACAAGCCTGCCCAATTCAGCATCAAGGATTACAGAGCTGGGGCAAGGATTATGGGGTGCTATTCTAGAACCCACCTGTGAATTATTATATCCATCCCAGCAGACACCCACTTGTCTCCTTGCCAATGCACTATCACCATTGCAGCAAGATACAGTTGCATAAGATGTTTGCTGAGAGTTTCAATAAAGTTGTACTGTGTTGGTCCACAAGTTAATTATGTAGCAGAATTTTCTTTAATAGGACCTTTCCTGTGTGCTGAACTCCTATGTGGTAACAAGAACTGAGGAACTATACTGTTGACAAGAAGCAATGGATCGTTGGTATTAAGCATGCAGCAATAGAAGAGCTGCTGACAGAATATAGGCAAGCCCCACAAGTGATCCTGATGAAACACAGACATTAAGAGATCACTGTGATCAGCAGCAGCTTACACAGGATCATACTGATGCTTCCTGTTCTACCAATAAAACAAGACAATGCCTGCCCTAAGGAATCTAAAAATCTATTATCAAGCACAAGGGTTTACAAAAGGCCAATAAATTTTAGATGTCTGACTTGAGATGCTTTAAAGGAGCCTGGTTTGTGGAGGGTGGGGGTTTTAAGACATCTATGCACCCGAACATTGAGGTAGAACACAATAAGGCTGGAAGGGACCCTTGTGATGATCCGATCAGACCAGCAAAAGACCGAGAACTGCCCAAGGAATGCCTGCACTGAATCCAAGAACTTGTGGTTGGAATTTAACCTTCTCGTTCATTCCACTCCTTGCTCCCCACCCTTCTCAGTGACCAGCAAAGAGATGAGGACATACCTGAGCAGGCTCCATGGCTTGAGAAGAGTTGTCTGCCTCGGGCAGCTGACATTTGTCTGGGATACCATTACCCAAACATGAGGCTATCTACAAAGAAATGGATATTTGTAGAGTCAAGCCTCTTTCAGAAAGCCAAACATAGGGGCAATCAGGTCTCTTGCAACCACAAGCAATTCTATTGGCATTAGCTTCCCATGCATCTCAGGAGCTCTTTCAAAATCTCTGCATTAGTACCATATACTCCCTTCCCCGATGGACCTGGCCTTGATTACTTCACAGGCCCCATCTCTCCACTCCCTTTGCCAGTTATATAGAGCAGGTCTCTTGTGCTTGCAACAGTGTGGATGATGTTATGGCAAAGGACCTTTTCTGCAACACCATCAGTGCTAGTTGGAACTAGCTTCCAAATCTTTCCATACTCCACTTAGGTACCCAGCTGGATCTCTTACCTGTTGTCTATGGAATACCAGGAGAGGAACCAAAAAACCACAGTGCTCAGGATTACAGTATGGACAAAGCTGCATTGTGTCAGTGCCCCAGCTAGATCTGCTGCAGAATTTATCCAATGGAGCCTTTCTTTGCACTGAATTTGTACAACTTCAACACCTTGCTTATGCTGTTGTGGAGTCATCTGCTTTGGGTCTTGCTAATGCAGTGAGTGAAGGGCTGAATGAAAGCCTAGTACTTTGTCCTCAGATGAGCAAAGCAGATACAGTTCCAATGTTTAACTAGGAGGGGGACTGAAGCCTGGATCCACAAAGATAGTGAAAGTTGAACTCCTGTTGGAGCACCTTACGCCACTGATTTCAGGTGCCCCTGACTTTATTTTTCCCCATCAGCCTCACTCTGCAGTTCAATGGGTTAAGTGTATTAACCTTTCACTTTCAGGGACCAGGGTGCCAATCTCAGTTGAAGCTACACTGCTACTCATGGTAGTGCCCAGGTACTCATTACAGACCTGGCATGAAACTAGATCAGCATTTCTATTTCAGGCCTAAGAAGAGAGAGGCCCAGGGCGCACTGCAGGTCAGGATTGAGATGTGCTGGAGATGCTGCCCTGCCAGCTGTCAGGGACAAAGAACACTAGGATTGCTGGTGAGGAGAAGCTGAAACCTGCTGCGTGCGACAAAGTCAGACCAGTCACTCTGGCACAGATGAAAACACACAACAGCACCATCCTAAGAATGGCCAGGGGCAGAAGTGCTCCAGCCCACCCCCAAAGAGGAAACATGCAGGTCAGCAGACTCCTCGTTTTCAGACTGCCCTTTAGTGGAACCTGTTCCTTCATACAGTCAGTGACTGTCCTGCACTCTGCCCCCTAAAGACTGCTTAGCAAAAATACCACTCACCTTCTTCTGAAGTTCCTCTTTATTATAGCCCAGCAGCTTCAGGAGTTTGATCCTGGACTCCTGCTCCAGATTCACCTGGACACCAAAGGATTTTGGAAAAGAAACATTACGTGAACTCAGTCTTCCAAATGAGGATTACACCAGTTGTCTTCTGGTAGGGGTAAAGTTTAGCAACTAGTTGTCAGGGTAGGACTGGGGCTGTTGTGTGCTTCATAGGGTCTAGCCCAGGGGTGGGCAATTATTTCAGCTGGAAGGCCACTTAATGAGTTTTGGTGAGGTGTTGAGGGTCGCAAGGGTAGACCCACCCCTTGAGAGGTGCCCCACCCCCTGGTCACCATCTTGTGATCAGAAGTCCTGCCCCCTAATCCCTGACCTTTGCCACCAGAAGTGTCTCCCCTTGCCCAGGAAGCACTCTGTTTTTTTTTTTTTTTTTTTTTTTTGGGGGGGGGGGGGTTTTGCTTGTACATTGTGTGTGGAGGGATGGGGGTGTGTGGTTGGGGCATGTGTGGGATGTGGTTATGGTGCGGGTAGGGTGTGTAGGAGTGGATGTATATTAGGGGCGTGGGATTGTTGGGTGTGTGTGTGGGGGTATTTTGGGGTGGTGGGGTGTGGATGCTTGTGTGAGGAGGTGTAAGTTTGTCTGTGTGGGGTATGGGTATATGTGTGGGTATGGGATGTGTGTGGAGGGGGGGTGTGGGGGATGTGGGGTGTGTGGACTCTATGTTTGGATGTGTGGTTGGGGTGTGTGGGACAACATAGGCTGTGTGTGGGGGTATGGTGGGAGGTGTGAGAGGGTGTGGATCGGTTGGGTGTGCCCCTGTGTGGAGCTTCCCCCCTGCCCACTCTTTGTGACGTGGCTGAGCCCAGCCCCTCTGCAGGTGTGGGGAGGGGGAGGGGAAGCAGGGCTGCCTGCCTGGCTCACGCTGCACTGCGGGGGGCAGGGAACCAAGTGCACGCTGGTTCCTGTTGCTGTTCCCACCCCACCTGCCTGTCTTTGTGAGCAGCAAAGCTCCTAAACACACCCTCCTCCATCCACATGCTCTCCCACCCAGCCATGCATGAGCAGGACTGAAGTAAGCTGCAGGCAGAGCCCACCCTACTCCACTCAATGCTGCAGCTTCCCCTCCCTACCTGCTGCCCGGAAAACTGCAGCAGGGACAGGAGTCACTGGAGGTTGGGGGAGTCCAGCAGTTCCCTGGGCAGCGACAGCAGCAGCCCTGCCCAGAAGCTGTGCCTCCTGGCAGAGCTGGTGCCCTCCAGTGGGGAAGGCTGCCACACTGCACACACTGCCCCAGGCAGGACTCGGCCCCACGCAGAGTGCAGCAGGGGCAGCCACCAGCAGGGACAGATACAATTAACTGGTGGGTACCTGCCTGCAGGCCAGATCCAATCAGATGGCAGGCTGCATTCAGCCTGCAGGCCATATTTTGCCTGCCCCTGGACCAGGCTGTAACAAGCTCCTCTGCTGAACATTGACTTTGCTAACCTTGACTCCTCCATCAATGCAGTACAACTTTTCTGTTCAGGAGAGTATCAAAATAACCCTCACCTAACAAAACCAAATTAACAGCACTACTACTTGCTTTTAATGCCTGTCCCCTTTAAAAAGACATAATAGAAAATCGTCTATGTTATATGACCACTCTTGCAAGCTGTAATGGCCTGAACCATTATTGTAGAATATTTCAGTTATACAGTAAGAATGCTCTATATCGCTCATAAGACAGTGTGATCCAGTGGACAGAACAATGGACAGGAGTCAGGCAATCTATGTCCCACAACTAATCCCACTGGCTTTAAATGACAGGTGCTGAAATCCAGCCCTCTGCCCATTTTAACCCCTTATGAAAGGGATTACATGATATGGTTGCCTGGACTTGATGACCCACCCAAAAGTATCATTTCTAGTCATACGGCCCCATTAAATTAAAGCTGCCACTAATGTTAGTGGGAGTTCTGACTAAGGGAAGCAGAGTTTGGCCAATCATTAAAAAAAAAACAAAAACAAAAACAGAAAAGCACACTTCTCTGGCCTTCACCAGAGCTGTGCTACCTTCAAAAACTTCCAGATGTTCTCCTCAAACTGCAGCTTAGCCATCTGGATCTTGTGCTGGCAATAGTCAAGGAGGTTTCCCTTCTGTAGAGCCCCCTGTAGTTCTCTGGATCGAGCCAAGAACTCAGTTTCTGTAGTGACTTGGCTGATGAACACCTGCCATGGGGAGATCTGTGGCATTTGTTGTGCAGGGGTCTTGGCAAGGCCAAAGGTGATCAATTTCCCCCCAAACTGAAAAGGAAAATAGTAGAGAGAATAAGTGTTTGTACATATGCAACTGAAACCACACTTTCTGCATCCTCAGGTGCTGGTTCCAACTGCCTTGCCCAGGGCAATAGCAAGGAGTCCAAGGCTACAAACAGATGTCACATCTGTCCTGGGATAAATTCCAAAAAAGGTTATGGAATAAGAAGTACTAACAGCTTATCCCAGGACACTACAAAGTGAATCTGGATGGTTATTCCAGGATTGCATCACTGAATCAATGGCAGAAAATATGCAGTACATTCAGCTGCTCACCAAACCCTAATTAGAAGGGTGGTATGTATACACACCAATCCTGGGATATTTCTGTTCTCAGGACACTCCATGTACTTACTGCAAACGAGGCCCCAACAGGCCTGCGAATCCACTTGGGGGGTTTCTTCAATGGAGGGATCAAGGTAGTATGAGCCACCTGCTCTGGCACCTGCAGAGGAGGAAGGGTCTGTCCTGTGCCGAAGGGGTCCAGGTTGTTAAAGGAAGAGGAGATCTGAAATCAGAAGTGGGAAAAAATAATCAACTTTCACTCTGCAGGGAGTAAGACCATTAATCTACAGCCTAGTAATTAGGTAACCTGCTAGTTATTCTTAACGGTGACGAAACAAGATGCTAAGGTCTCCACAACTGCCATACCATATTCCCACAAGACAGGAGAGTATATATGGAAACAGAGACTTTATAGGAAATAATTATTTATGCCCTGGCAGATTTTCAAGTAGATTTTCCCTATTGAGATAAAAATTTCTCACAAGAAGCTGTTTGATCCAGTGTCCCACTCCTAGATACTGAACTACCTCATTTATGGAAGACAATGGTGGCACCTGCTCATAAAATATCTAGCATATTTTAATTTAGCTGATGGCTGAATGCCAAGCAGCTGTTAATTGCTAGGCTCTTTCAAAACAGTTATTTTTAGAGGGCTTGGAGTCAAACTTTCGATAAACTGGTAACACAAAATTGTCTCAAGATTTTCACCTAGATGAGGACTCAGTTTAGGTTCCTCAAAAGTGGTTTTTGATCTGCATTTCTTAGAGTGTTGTGGGTACTAGATGTGCAGTTGCTTTTGCAAACACTGTAACAGGGCAACAGTCTGGAGCCCTGTTACAGTCTGGAGAACCTAATTGCAAGACTTATCAGGTGAGGGAGGACTGGCGGCACAGCAGTGCAAGTGGAAATGCTGATGTTGAGGCAGATGTGGAAGCCTCTGTGCCTGGCGCAGAGGGGCAGGTCATGAGACCTCAGAGCCATCTCCTACTGGCCTGGAGAAGTCGGACCAGAAGATAATGCTGTGCTGGCTCAGAGGGAGTTTCCCCAGAGAGGGGAAAGAACAAGCCAGGGAGAGTTTGTGCAAACTGTGTGGAGGTGTGGGATTGATGAATGGAGCCGGACTAGCAGACCAGAGATGGAGAGGAGCTAAAGGAGGATGCTGACAGCCTGCAAACAATCTGCTGGCTGGGAAATTGGCTCCATGGTCAGACCCAGAGGGTGGTAATAGACGGAAGTCAATTGTCATGGTGCCCCGTGACCAGTGGGGTCCCCCAAGGCTCTGTCCTTGGACCCATACTGTTCAACATCTTCATTAATGATGTGGACACTGGAGTCAGAAGCGGACTGGCCAAGTTTGCAAATGACACCTAACTCTGGGGCAAAGCATCCACACCTGAAAACAGGAGGACGATCCAGGCTGACCTGGACAGGCTCAGTAAATGGGTGGACGAGAACCTGATGGTGTTTAACACTGAAAAATGCAAGGTTCTCCACCGTGGGAGGAAAAACCTGCATCATCCTTATAGGCTCGGCAGTGCTACGCTGGCTAGCACTATAGAAGAGAGACTTGGGGGTCATCATTGACCACAAGATGAACATGAGCTTTCAGTGTGATGCTGTGGCTAGTAAAGTGACCAAAACGCTGGCTTTCATCCATAGATGCTTTTCAACGAAATACCAGGACATCATTCTCCCCTTGTACTCGGCCTTGGTGAGGCCACAGCTGGAGCAATGCATCCAGTTTTGGGCCCCACCATTTAAAAAGGATGTGGAGAAGCTTGAGAGAGTCCAGAGAAGAGCCACACACATGATCAGCGGTCAGGAAAACAGACCTTACGATGACAGGCTGAGAGCCCTGGGGCTCTTTAGCCTGGAAAAGCGCAGACTCAGGGGTGATCTGGTGACCACCTATAAGTTTATCCTGGTGACCATCAGTACTTGGGGAATGTCCGTTCACCAGAGCGCCCCAAGGGATGATGAGGTCGAACGGTTATAAACTACTGCAAGGCCGTTTCAGGCTGGACATAAGGAAGAACTTGTTTACTGTCCAAGCCCCCAAGGTCTGGGATAGCTTGCCATTGGAGGTGGTTCAAGCACCTACTTTGAACGCCTTCAAGAGAAATTTGGATGCTTATCTTGCTGGGATCCTATGACCCCAGCTGACTTCCTGCCCCTGGGGCTGGGGGCTGAACTCAATGATCTTCCGAGGTCCCTTCCAGCCCTAATGTCTATGAAATCTGTTAAATCTATGAAACATCCCTGGAGATGACTCTTGAAGCCCAGGGCAACGACAGACTTCCAGGACTGGCAAGGTGGGAAATTTAAAGGGTGTATCGCTGGGATATCGAACTTCGCACAGAGGCTCGGGCCAGGAAGTGGCAGGCCCCTGCCTGACAGGCTTAAACTAAAATCCAGCCTTTACGGGGTCTGCTAAATTTGAGGAGTGAAATGAATTAATCCTGGCTGGTAAACTGAGTAGCTGATTAGACTGACAGAAAACTGATAAGTGGAATACAGACAGGCATTGCAGCTTAGCATCCATGGCTTGAATCTAATAAAAGGATATTGGTAGCCCTAATGTGAGGCAATAAAATTTGACTGAGCTGGAAAGGGGACATTCATTAAGGGAGAAGAGGAAAACCGATGCCAAGACAAAGGACTCAAATCACAGGCTTGAACCACTGGCCACCTGCAGTGAGAAGTAAACTGGGTAACTGCTAAAAGGGACTGCCAATTGGTTACCAGGTCTCCACAACCCATCCGTGGGAGGACGAGACCCTGAGCAAGTCACAGATCAATACCTATTTGGGTGTCGTAAAGACAGGGTGTAGGGGAGGAGGAGCTCTGTGAAAGAAGGGCCTGAGTCACCCTCTTCATTACTGTTAGCAAACATCTCACCTCTCCTTATTCTCCTCCTTCAGTTTAACATCAAGGCATGGCGGGAAACCATTAAGGGAGGTGACTGAGAGTGAAGAAGAGTGGTGGCAAATTAGTCACCATCAAAATACAAAGCTCCCACAAATTTAACAACTGAAGGAATTCCTTAGAACTAATATTTCCTAAGGATGACCTCACTCAAATTTAATTGGGCCAAGATGCTCCAAGGGAGATCTCACATCTGACACAACCTAAAACTTGGAAGTGTTTCAATGTGGAGTGAGCAGAGATTGCAATCCTTAAGAATCAAGGGTAAGACTGAAAAGTTTCACCTTCCAAGCCAATGGACTAGCTGAGGGAAGACGCACATTCTGGACCCCCAAAACTGATCTCCTCAAGTGCAGGGGAGTTGCCACTTCAACAACTATCACCTTGTTTTGACTGTAGTCTTATATTGTTTAGTATTATAAAGAGCAGTTTAGCTTTGATCATTGATTTATTTTATGGAATAGTTTTAGCATATATATATAAATATAGACACACATGTTTACACACACACATACACGATACTGAATCACATCTCTTGCAGAAAGCAATACAGAGCCTGAAGAATCTAGGAAGATATTACCTTCCCAACTAACTGGTCTGTGGCTGTCGCATATGACACGTATATCTATGCTCCCCTCCCCCCCCCCCCCACACACACACACCCACCCTCTAGGGGTAAGTTCAGTGCTGTCATTACAAAATAACAAGACCTCATTCCTGTGCTTAGAGTGCTCCTTGATCTCAAGTACCCAGTCATCACTGTATCCAGTCCAAATAGTAGTCTGTTTTTTTGTTCTTTTGGACTTTACCTTGTCAGCCTGAGTCTTCTGTTGAGCTTCTAGGCTCCCACCCATAACAGAATAAATGTTGATCCATCCATCAAAAGTGGCAGCTGAGAAGACTGATGGATTCCGAGGGCACCACTGGACATCAAAACACCACTGGCTTCGAATGGGCAGTTCATAAACCACCTAACACGGACATATAGGAGGTAGAAGAACATTATACAGAAATACACTCACTTGCCACTTATGCATGGCAGGTCCATCCCATATTATTAACATCTCCCTATGCATGATGCCCCTCCAAACCTTGTCATTTTTTGAGAAGATGTACTCTGGCTGGACTACTACCCAGTATCTAGCACAAGCAACAGCTAGAGGCCACAGCAAGAGATGCACAACATAGAAGAGGAGAGAATGATTTCAGGAATGCACAACCCTAGTAAGTTTGACTCAGCTTTGAAAGACCTTCTGCACCTGAGTACTGCAGTATTGTGGAACCTGGAAGGACACATCCTGGAAAACAGTAGCAAGGAAAGTAGAATTACAAAAAAATATTAAGTAATAAAGACTGAACAGTATAAGAAAAAGATAAGAAAAAAATTAAATAGAAGGGAGGACAGAGAAAACAAAGAAGGCAAAAGAAAAAAGGAAAAACGTGGCTCCAAAAATGGAATCAAAAGAACTGTAGAAAGGGCAGGAAAAACTGCCTGTTTAATGGGGCATTAGACTGACACTTGGGAGAGGCAGGTTCAACTCCAGGCTTCCCACGTGATGCTGGGCAAAACTTCTAATCAGGTCGTGTGTTTCACAGTCTTGTGTCCCATTTGTAAAACTCAGAGGATTCTTCCCTACTTCAGAGCAGTGTGGTCTACCAGGACATAGACTCCTCCCCTGTAAGCATGACCTATATTTTCTGTTCAGAGGTGTACAACCATACATTTTGCTGTGTAGATTGTTTAAAGTCAGCCCAATTTACCAAAAGACCCAGATCATTCTATATAACTGACCTGTCTTTGTATTCAGTGCTTCAGTTCTGGTATCACCTTCAAACATTTTATATTTTCTTTCATATAATTGATAAAGACCCTGAATGCTGCTGGGTCGAGGACAGCCTTGAAGCATCCCAACAGACACTACTGTTCCACGATTATACATTAACTACATTTTGAGAGCTGTCAGTTATGTTATATAGATTCTGTACAGTACCAGCAACTTTAAATCAGAACATTAGGTAGTACCAGGTTTGATTATAAGAGGTTCAGATACCATGGTAAGGGGGACCACTAAGCCACTGAGATTTTTTAACCCCTTAGAAACATTAGAAGTGCTTCTCTTCAAAAGAATATATTACACCTATCTAACATTTACATGATAATTATTAATTGCATTAAAGTTATAATTTTAAATACTCAAAGGTTATCCCTGAGCATCCTTACATTAACTATTAAATCTATATCTACAGATAGCCCATATTTCATACTCTTTATCTTTATTAAAAGAACCCATACTTTTTACATTTTTTAACTTTTGAACCTTTACACTGCAACTTCACAATTCCAGTGAAAAAGCTTTTGCATTTAATATGACTATTTAAGAAGGTAAAAAGAAATGAAATACAAGACCAGCATGCTAACATCTTTGCTGATAGCACTGTATTTCTACAATTGTGTTAGTCTAAAGCACATTTTGCACAGCTGCCCAGATGCACCAGTCAGGAATCCTCTTCTGTATGCCACTCAATATGCCTTATCTATTAGAACATCATTTTTTTCTCCACAGATTACTTTTAATACAATTCTATAACTTCCAAACACGCCATTAAACAAGACCACGCTTGCTTGAAATTTTCCATTTCCAAGCAGGTTTGTAAAATGCAATGCCTTTTGCAAAATGAGCAGACCATTTAAGGGCATAATACTTGTAAAAACACCTTGAAGCAGGCAAACAGGCCCTATTGGTGCTGTCATAGCATGTCACTTTCATTTTGGACCCAAAGCTGCTTACTTCACTCACTTCAGTTTTGGAACAATCCCTCAAAATGTGGACTGAAGGTAACAATGAATTCTGAGAAAGTAATGATGAATTCTTTTGCTACATCTTTTTCCTCCCAGATGGAGTCCACGGTTTCCATCACTTTCTTCTTATCTTCTAAAGAAAATGATGTGTTTTTCTGTTTCATCTCTCAGACATGATAAAAAAGGGTTAGGCTATCCCAGGTTAGCCCTCATTCACCACAGCGTAAGAGCAAGCTGATGGACAGTCACCACAGAGCAGCTAACACAGGGATAGGAAATTATTTAGGCCCGAGAACAGGATAGGCAGGAGAAGCTGATCCACTCCTTGTACACCCCATACCAGATCCAGCCAGTTAGCAGGCCAAATCCAGCCCACAGGCTGTATTCTACCCATCCCTGAGATATCACATGGTAAGTTCCCACCCTCTTTTACTCCACAAGAAGTTGCTTTTCTGCCTATATAGATATTTTTGTTCCCCTTTTTGACTAACAAGTTTCTCTGGACTTCCTGTGGTTTTCCAAATCCCATAATCATGGTTGACAAAGGAACAGGAAACAAGCAGTGAAAAGGCTTTTGCCATGATTCAGCTATAGGGACTCTCTCATTGCATTTCAGTTTTAAAGGCACCTATAGGTATGGTTATGTATAATAGACTCTTATTTCAAAGAACAAAGTACCAGAACAGGCTTTTACTGTAATGAATTTTTCACTGTAATGAATTTGATTCTAATGAGATCTACTTGGCACTACTTTCTGTGGGCTGGCAGCCAGAGCTTGAAAATGCTTTCACTGTAGTCAAATTTTTACTGAAATGGGCTTCACTGTAATGAGATTTCACCTGTATTCATTGAAGTTTTCTTCTTTTTACAGATAGAGTTCTCTCTTTTAGCAAGCAGAAATGATATAAATTGGAACAGCATGGAATGACAATACTGAATACAAGTACATACCCACCCAGCAAGAAGTGTGCACTAACTATCAAAGAGTCAAACTTGTAACACACCTCAGCAATGCAAGGATTCCAGCACAAGATCCGGTTGTCTTTGGCACTGCTCAGCAGCAGTTCGGGGTCTGCCTGGCACCAAGAGATAGATAGGACTCCTCTGAAACAGACCAGAAAAAGTCACATTTAGGCATCTTAGCACAACAGGGACACTGCTAATGCACTTCTCTTGCTGGATCAGACTACAGTGGAACCAACAAAGATAGTGAAAACAGTCCTATGCTTTAACCCAAAAGCTAAATGAACACTTCTTCCAGCAACCTGTTCTTTAAAGGTGGGAATCCTCTCAGAGGCAGAGCTATAAGCAGGCTCTTACCTCATGTGGCCCTCCAGCTGGTTCAAAGGAGAGGTAGCAAATCGCAGGTCCCATATCTGGATCACTGGCATACGGTCATCCTCAGATGAAAGGACCAGCTGGGTAGAAACTTCTGGGTGCCATGCCATTCCTGAGCAGTGCATCTAGGGACACAACAGCACAGACTGAAAATGCAGCAAAGTTGGCTAGCAGCAGACCACACTGGCCCAGAACCCTGGCACTCTTTGTCTTCTAGCATACTTGTTAACCTTAGCACCCCTGTGGGTCAATGTCCTTATCTCTGTCTGTATAGAAATGGAATTTACCTGTGGTGTGGCCAGGCAAGAAGTCAGTAGAAGAGCCAGAATTAAACCTCCAGGCTAGCCTCTTCAGTTTACTAGAGTACAATCTTTTCAAGAATGAGCTAAAAGGCCATAACTCCTGGGTAAGCACAACCTGTGCCTGGGAAACAGCAATTAGAGGGAGAGCAAAGGGTCTGATTTTTCACTCAGTTAATGAGCAGAAGAGAATTTTTCCCCTTTATTTGCCTACCGCAGCGCTTGTAACTCAACCCCTGCCTGCATAAGACTCTCCCCCAATATGCCTTTGATAATGAGATCCTAGACTTGCCTCTGTGACATACAGCTCACCCCTGCAAGGTCATCTGTTCACCTGACCATAAGCCCAGACACACAAGAATCTGAGTCTCCAGTCTCTAGAGAATACTTTGCAACACATAAAAGACCTTTTGCCAGACATTCACATCAACTACTGCCCCTTCACTTGAACAGCTTGATGCTTTACTTTAAAGCAGCAAGGGAGAAAAAGTCAGTCTTGGGCTGCTATAGCTACCCTGGAGAATACTGCCTTCTGCTTACACACAGGCAAAAACAAACAAAAAACAAACCAGAAACAGCATCAGTTACTCACCCAGCACATACCAGCATTTCTCTCGTCTGGCCTAGAGATGAGTAGGTAGTTTGTTGATATAGCCTATTTGCTCATCAATTTCTCTCCTCGCACCAGTTGTCCTAACAAGGACAACTACTTTGGGGACCTGCTAGACCTCCCCAACATGGCACAGAATTGCCCAGGTGCAAAAATGCCCTATCCAGAGCCTCGCCTCATTACAATGCTCTCCTGTAAAGATTACTCTTACTGGAGGATAGATGTTACACAGCCATCCCTACAGGGCCCGAGGGCCAAAACATACAGGTTATATCCCTGGGCCCTGATAAGCTGCAAGACACTTGTGGTCTGGGCCACGGTGTCCAGCTTGCAGTCCTTCCTCCACTCACTCTGTTGCTGTGGTCACTGATTTTGATGATGGGCTCATTCTTTCTGAGGTCCCACACGACAGCCTTTCCACTGGGATAAGCAGAGGACAGGATGTGCTGTACTTGCCGATTCCAAGCCACCACACTAATGTCTTCTTGAGGCTGCCAAGACAGGAAAGGCCAAAAGCTCATTATACTCATGTAGCAAACATTAATATCTAGACCCCATCAAGGGCTTAGTCAACAGCATGCCATTATTCCATTGTGTTCCCAAAGAATCTATAGCTTCTCCTCCTCAAACACTGATTTGCTAATCAGATAGGGCAAGAATTACCATTTTGGGTAGGGAATGCTGCAGAAAAATACAATTCCAGATGAGACCATTCCCTAGAAAGATCCCTTGCAATCTGGGCGAGCCCACCCCAGAGCCTGCACTGGCTACATGTGTCATTAACCATTAACTCCACTGTGAAGTGACAGAACTGGAAGGGGTGAATGGATCAGCAGCCTGGGATATACCAAGATTAGGCTGCAGACTACAGAGAAGCCCCTGACCTCTGGGAGAGAACACAAATGGAAAGATGACCACGTGCAGCATTTCAGGAGTTCAGTCAGATGGAAGACGTTGATGAATTTAAGACAAGTTCCCCATTCCAAACTATCACACAAGAGACAGACAGGAAATCTAGCCCAAGAGATATTTAGCCATCTTTTTAGTGAGCTAACAGTAACCACTCTTCCAGTAAGAACTGCTTGTGCTACTCTCAAAGAGGGACTCTCATATAAATCTGCCTCAGAAAGGTGTGCTTCCCTTTTAAAGGAAAGAGATACCAGCCAGGAGCAAGACACAAATCCTAACAATGGCTCATCAGCTGTGTTGTGTGGCTATTATGTTAAAGCCCTTGTACCACCACCAGACCATGTGATATAGTGGTCATTTGAAGTAGTTCAAATCCACATGGTCCAAAGTCTCCATAAAAAGTTTCTCTCAATCCTGCAGAGTATACGCTTACAGTTTACCCCCTACCAGCTCCCCACATGCAACAGATTCAACCATAAGAAAGACTAACCATTTGGTTCAGATCCATTTCTGAACTCACTATGGTTGAGCCCATTGGACAGATCCCAGTAAGTTAACAGAACAAAACCACCTCCCTCCCTATCACTAGTCTTGTGTCCATCCACGGCCCTGAAGTTTGTAGTGCTGCAGGGACACTGCCCCTAGAGAAGCCCTTTACCTGTGACTTAGTCCCTGGAGTCATAGGCACGCTGAAGTTATTCAAGTCCCAGATGTAAATTTCAGAATCATTGGCTCCAGAGGCCAGGAGGTTACTCTGTAGGAAAATCAAAATTATCATCATCTGCTCTTCTCACAGCATCCACAGAGAAAGAGGCTTAACTTTATTAAAACTAGCTGCTACCAAAAAAAAAAAACAACTTTAAGAGATGTGTGCTGCAAGAAATTATCTACTGTAATGCATCAGTGCAAGGAATGAATTCATGCTGAAGGAGGGGGAGAACACCCAAAGCACATCCCAGAAACTGGATTTAGGGCAGATTACAATAATTTTACATCTCTCTACTGCCCCTCTCAAAATGCTTAGCCAGTTTAAACAGACAGACAGGCAAACAAAGAGTCCAGAAGCAGGGACCTCCGAGATACAGTAACCTTTTGGGTAGGAAAGGACAATCATTTAATTGTGAATTGTGACCACAAGTGACAGTTAAAAATGAAATCTGTATTCCACTGACTCTGTGGGGGAACAGTGTAAGCAGAAAAGGATTAACCTGGTTATAATGGAGTCCAAACTCATGTCCCTACCTAATCCTTCTTTCTTCATCTAGGATGATAGTAAGGCATTATGTCTGTATTCTGCCTAATAAACCGTGCATTAACAACATATATGCAATCTAATCTGACTGGCAAACCTGCCCAGGGCTACAAGCCTACAGACCCTGCCTAGAGGGAACCACAGCTCTGCCTCCAAGAGCCAGAAATATTCCAAGCACATTACTGGTCTTCTTAGGAAGGTACAGAGTCTTCATAAGGCTGCAGTAGCCCTGGCTGTGGCTTTGTGAGACCTAATAATCTGAGTGCTAGAGTCTTCTTACAACACTTCATTGCAATAGCAATTAGAGACATCAGCCCAGGTCTACTGGGCTGGTACAGAGCCTGGCCCACTGTGCCAGGCTCTGTACCAATATATAAGAAGAGATCCATCTGCCTGAAAGAACTAACAATCTAAGTAAGCAAGACAAAGGGAGTGTTACTAATCCTGTTTTATATATCAGGAGCAGACAGATGAAAAGACTTGCTGAAGATCACAGCAGGAATCAGTGGCAGAGCCATAAACTACTCCAAATCTCCAGAGTTCTAGTCCAATAGCTTAACCTATTCCTCCTCTATGCAGTCTATAGCTTGTCCATTCAAGAATCCTTCTAAACATCTAATCCCTCTGAATCCCTCTAAACATAGAAGATAGTGCTGTTGGCAATATACCTGGAAAGGGTTGAAGTCAAGAGCTCGAACAGGCCCCGTATGCTTCTCTGTTTGTCCAATCACAGGCTCTTTC
>NW_005841831.1:2749257-2750386 GCF_000455745.1 Alligator sinensis
TCTGTGAAGCACTGTACATTGTTAATACTCCATTGTCTCCTCCACCTATAATCACCCCGGAGGAACTGGAGGTCCCATTTCCAAAGCTGCCCCAGATCAGCTTATGAAACCTAAAATGAGAGGGAAAGAAAATGGGTTAGAGTAAACTCAGGGCAACGCCAGAACACCTAGTCAGTCAGCTCACCCTACCTTGCAAGCAGAGGCCTTTCCTAAGAATCCCAGCACTAGAAAATAGCTTTTGTATCTCATGGCTTCAAATGTACCAAGAAGTCATCTACGCCTCTGCATTTTAAAGGGCCACTCTTCAGGAGGCAATGGTTCCTCCTCCATGCAAAAAAAGAAACAAGCCTTCCAAAAGCTTTACAGGTAAAGAAATTCATAAGTCAGCCAAGGCAGCGCTGTTTTATGCAGGTGTTTTCCACTGATGGAAATATGACATTGTAGCAGCGTAGATATGCTCTGCTGATTTGCTGGGGGGGATGGGATAGAAATCAGTGGATAATATCCTCCAGCCAGTTATGTATAAGCAGTCACATTAGACACACACACACTCCATTCCCTTTGGCCTTGAAATGAATGAAGGGGAACTTGTACCAGTGGGATATATCCTAGTTTCAAACCAGGATAAATTGCACCAAGGTAAGCCCCCCTTTATACTGGTGTATGCCATCTATAGTGCATGGATGTGGCTACATGTTTTCAAATATCCCCAGTATGGACAAACCTTAGGACCTTACTTCCTATTAAAAATGTGTCTGATGGGTTAGTTTACCCATAGCACCTTCACACACAATTTCACTTCATCCCACAGCTTTCTTTATTTCATATCCTCAAACTACTCCATGTGATACAAACCAATGCTCCTCCAATATGAACCCCTTGGAGTCCCCTCAGACTTTCCCAGCAGTTAATCTGGATAGACCAGTTCCCCATCAGAGCACAGCTGCCAAACTCTACCCACTCAGCCACAGTGTATTGCTCAGATATTAGAGGAGGGGTACTGGATTCCTTCCAGGCCCTGACATGCAATGAGCTTACACACTGTAAATTTGATTGCCCCTCTCTCACCATGCATAGAATTACCCAGCCCCTTCTCAAATCCAGTTTCTGTATTGGCATATCAGCAGGA
>NW_005841831.1:2750417-2765823 GCF_000455745.1 Alligator sinensis
TTAGAAGTAGTAAGGACTCCTCTGCGTTTCATGTCAAGGGAAGGATCCCTGAAATCAACCTCAAAGATCTCCAGAGTGGCATTTGTACTAAAAGAAGCATCCAGCTGCTGGGCAGATGTTCCTAGCAAAAGTACAAGAAGTGATACAGATGAGAGATCTTTCTATGGGCCCAAAATATAAGAACCATCCAGGGTGAATTGGTGTTGGGTCTGGTGGTATATGTACGTTATGGAACTGTTTGTGTAGAAGATACCAAGTTTGATCAGCTGCTACATGCTTACACTGTGCAGGGATTTGAAGGCATTTTTTGTTTGTTTGTTTGGGGGAAGGGGGCTGCCTCTTCCCCAAGCTATGCCTAATTAGATGGAGGGGCTGCACCCAGCTACAGAAGCCTAAAAAAGCCAATGGCCAGTGAGTAGCAGCTGATAGGACATTTTGAGGAGGAATTTGGCATGGTATTTTAGTGGGCATTTTCTTTTTTTCTGACAGTGCCTTCTCCTCGCCCTACCCAGGTTTTTTCTTAAAAATGCAAATGCAAAGTACAAAAGATGGAAAATGCAACATCCACAGAAACATTTTAAAATATGACAGGGAAAACGAGGATGACGAGACATGGAAACTGGATTGTATGCATCATCTATGGATGGGTTCCTAACATCAGCTACGTATCAGGCAATCCAGGAAGTTTTTGGAGAGTACTGCGGACAACTTCCTGCTGCAATTGCTGAAGCAGCCAACTAGGAACCTTGCTCTTCTTGACCTGATGCTAACAGGGAAGAATTGGTGGGGAATGTAGTAGTGGATGGCAACTTGGGCAGCAGTGACCAGGATCCTGAGGAAAGATAGGATGGAGAGCAGCGGAATCCTGGACTTCAGAAACCTGGCCTGGACTCACTCAGGGAACTCATGGGCAGGATCCCCTTGGGAAGCCAGTATGAGGGGAAAAGGAGTCCAGGAGAGTTGACTGTACTTCAAAGAAGCCTTACTGAGAGTGCAGGAACAAAACATCCCGATGTGCAGAAAGACTAGCAAGTATGGCAGAAGACCAGCTTGGCTTAGCAGGGAAGTCTTCAGTAAAATGAATCACAAAAAGGAAGCTTATAAGAAGTGGAAACTTGGACAAATAACTAGGGAAGAGTATGAGAGCATTCCTTAGGCATGCAGGGATGAAGTCAGGAAGGCCAAAGCGCAATTAGAGTTGCAGGCAGCAAGCAATATGAAGGGTAACAAGAAGGGTTTCTACAAGTATGTTGGTAGCAAGAGGAGGATCAGGGAAAGTGTGAGTCCCTTACTGCAACCTTGTGACAGAGTACGCAGAAAAGGCTGAAGTGCTCAATGCCTTTTTTGCCGCAGTCTTCACACACAAGACCAGCTCCCAGACTACTGCAGTGGGCAGCACAATTTGGGGAGGAGGTGAGCAGCCAACAGTGGTGAAAGAACAGGTTAGGCACTGTTTACAAAAAGCTTGACTTGTACGACTCCATGGGGCCAGATGCAATGCATCCGAGGGTGCTGAAGGAGTTGGCTGATGTGATTGCAGAGTCACTGGCCATCATCTTTGAAAACTCATGGCCATCAGGAGAGGTCCTGGATGACTGGAAAAGGGCAAATATAGTGCCCATATTTAAGAAAGGGAAGGAGGAGGATCCAGGGAACTACCGACTTGTCAGCCTCACCTCAGTCCCTGGAAAAATCATGGAGCAGATCCTCAAGGAATCCATTTCTAAGCACTTGGAGGATAAATAGGTGATTAGGAACAGTCAGTATGGATTCACCAGAGGCAAGTCATGCCTGAACAACCTGACTGCCTTCAATGACGAGGTGACTGGCTTTGTGGATGTGGGGAGATTGGTGGACGTGGTGTACCTTGACTTCAGAAAGGCTTCTGATACAGTCTCCCACAGCATTCTTGCAGACAAGCTAAGAAACTATGGGCTGGATGAATGGACTATAAGGTGGATAGAAAACTGGCTGGAGCATTGGGCTCAGAAAGTAGTAATCAACGGCTCGATGTCTAGTTGGCAGCCGGTATCAAATGGGAGTGCCCCAAGGGTCGGTCCTGGGGCCAGTTTTATTCAATGTCTTCATCAACAACCTAGAAGATGGCAGAGTGCACCCTCAGCAAGTCTGCAGATGACACTAAGCTGGGAGAAGTAGTAGACACACTGAAGGATAGGGCTAGGGTTTGGAGTAACTTAGACAAATTGAAGGATTGGGCCAAAAGAAATCTCATGAGGTTCAACAAGGGCAAGTGCAAAGTCCTGCACTTAAGATGGAACAATCCCATGCACCAGTATAGGCTGGGGGCTGATTAGCTGGATAGCAGCTCTGAAGAAAAGGACCTGGAGGTTACAGTGGACAATAAGATGAATATGAGCCAGCAGTGTGCCCTTGTTGCCAAGAAAGCTAATGGCATACTGGGCTGCATTGGTAGGTGTGTTGCTAGTAGGACAAGGGCAGTGATTATTCCCCTCTATTCAGCACTGGTGAGGCCACATCTGGAGTACTATGTTCAGTTTTGGGACCCCCACTACAGAAAGGGTATGGACAAATTGCCCTCCGCTGGACTCATTCCAACAAAAATGGTGAGGGGGCTGGGGCACATGACTTACGAGGAGAGGCTGAGGAAACTGAGCTTATTTAGTCTAGAGAAGAGGAGACTGAGATGGGACTTAATAGCAGTCTTTAACCACCTGAAGGGGGGTTAGAAAGAAGATGGAGCTGGACTGTTCTCAGTGGTGGCAGATGACAGAACAAGGAGCAATGGTCTCAAGTTGCAGCAAGGGAAGTTTAGGTTAGATATTAGGAAGAATTTTCTCACTAGGAGAGTAGTAAAACACTAGAACAGGTTACCCAGAGAGGTGGTAGACTCTCCATCCTTGAAGGTTTTTAAGACCTGGCTAGACAAAGCTTTGGCTGGGATGATCTAGTTGGGGATGGTCCTGTTTTGAGCAGGGGGGTGGACTAGATGACCTCCTGAGGTCCCTTCCAGTCCTAACTTCCTATGATTCTATGATATACAACGTGTACTGTTTGATGGTGTTCATGGAAGAGAAGATTGAAGGTTTGAAAATGCAGCCAAAAGACAATGATGGAATTCACACCGGATATTGAACATGTAATGGAAACAAGGAGAGGTGAGGCCATGCAAACAAATGAGTAGTCTGTGACACCCACTGGAAAAGATGAGCTAATCGCAGACCTTCAGGAAAGTAGGAGAATCCATGGAGTCAGAAGTACGAGAACAAGGCAAAGGAACTAACCAACTAGGAGAGAAATAGAATCAAAGAATTAATTTACCATGTAGATAAATGAAAAGAAAAAAAAGGCAAGATCTGACACTGGGATGGAAGAGAAGAGCCACTAATCCAAAAAAGAAGGGAAAAGTAAATGAAGTTAACAGGTATCCTTAGCTCAGGAAGACGAGAGGAAGGACCAAAGGAAAGCAAAAGACAAGATCTACAGACAGAATGAGCTGAAGGGAAAAGACATTTATGTAATTTGGGATTAATTTAAAAAAAAAAGACAGAACAGTTACAAAGGCTAACCCAGAAACCAGAAAGGTGCACTGTCTAGCAGAAACAAAGATTTGTCACAAAGACCCAAGGCTGAACAGGATTTTGATGGGAGTAGGCAAGAATCTATTAATTGTTCTTCATGTGGGAACGAATAGTATGACCATATGCTTATTAACAAGGATAAAAGACAATTATGCTAAGATGAAGATGTTTAAAAGATGTAGAAGCTCAGGTTATCCTCTATAGGATTCTTCTTGTCCTAGGAGAAGATGAGACAAGACAAGAAAAACTGAGGGACAGCTCAAGGACTGGTGCCATCCGAAAAGTTTTGGGACAGAACCTCTGGGAGATATTTACAGACATAAGACATTTCTCCACTTGGCCAAGGGAGGAAATACACTTGTGTTATTATCAAAGTTAGACTGACTCAGGAGAAAATATTGGGAGAAAACCATATAATCTCCCTACCATAAACAAACATCCAACAGAAAAGCATCAGGTAAATGAGGAGGTGGCAACATCACTGAGACTGGATGGTCAAACATATTCCGCCTGGAAACTTGGTAATGTTAGAAGGAAACAACTAAAATGTTTGCATACCAGTGCAAGGAGTCTGGGTAACAAAATGGAAGACTCAGAACTCCTTCAGTGGAACGTGAAACTGGACAAAATAGGAATACCAGAAGCACAGCGCAATAGCAGATATAATTGGAATACAGATACTGAAGGGTATAAACTCTTTAGGAAAGATTAAAATAAAATGTAAAGGCAGAGAAATAGCACTGTCAATTAATGAAGTGGTAAACTGGAAGGAAATACAAAGCAATAGCATAGATGAAACAGAATCTATTTGGGTTAAATACTCTAGGAAGGCATAACGCAAAGTGTAAAGGGATTGGTGTTGGGGATTTGTTACAGACTGCCAGGTTTAGACTCGAGAGACAGTAAGTTTTCAGGAGAAGGTAATAGTAGTGGAAAATGTGTAATTATGGGTGACTTCAATTTCCCTGATATAGATTGGATAACAAATGCTTTCAATAAAAGTAGGGAACAAACATTTTTCAAAGTCAACTGGTAGATTTATCAATTCTGTACCAATGAGACAACATTTAAATAACAAACCAAAACAAGGGAGATGTGAATACTTTTTATAAACTTGTCCATAGGGTGACTTTTAGGGAAGGAGAAGAGCTTTTCAGGTTAGAAAACAATACTAACATGTGATCAGATGACTGCAAACTGGTTATGAACTAATTTAGAAATCTTCTAATTTCCAATTTAACCATCAGAAAAGTGAAGTTTCAGAATGGTCCTTCAAAGAAGGTAGTCAGGGCAAAGTACCTAAGTTACTTTAAGACTGAACTCAATACATTTACAGAAGGGATAGTATGGCAGCAATAGGGAATTGCTGGTTCAACAATAAGCATGTACAATAAGTGGATTCATGTGTTTGTAATCCGTTTGTTGGGGTACAGAGGTAATGCTCAGTGTGGAAGGTGCCTGGCAATCCTCCAAAGTTTTTGCTGGTTGCCTGTAGGGATCAGGAAGGATGGCTTTCCCCCTTATGAATACTTTATTGGCTTCTGAGTTTTTCTGCCTTCATCTGAAGCATTGGCCATTGGCTGAAGATTTTAGTTAGGGCCTACGGGTGCTCCTGCTGGCAAACAGAAACCTCAGAGGATCCTAATGAAGAGGGTCTTGCTCTTCAGCTCAGGGTTAAAACAGCTGCCAAATTTGGGTTCAGGAAGGAATTTTTCCCTCAGGTCAGACTGATAAGGACTTGGGAGATTTTTGCCTTCCTCTATAGCATGAATCATGTCCTCTTCCTAATGTCCTCTGAGCACATACTAACCAATTACTTCCCTGTCACTGCAGTGCCAAGCATTTGCAGTATCCTTGTCTCTCCCGCTTTTACCTGTGCCATTTTGTAGGGTATTTTTGGTGTTTCTGCTTTAGTGCCTTGTAGTTATGGTGTTGAATGGATAATGTTTAAGAATCCTTGGACAAACTGTAGCTTACAAATGCAAGGGACAGGACTTAATGGCATAGGATATCCTTTCCAGTCTTAAAGTCCTAAGGCTTTTGCAGTGCTTGCACCATTTTTCCATAAAACCTGCTGGAAATCTGAATGCATATTACATGCAAGGAAATATGGTAACAGCAGTTTCTGTCGCTTAAGCTTTGTCCAAGTGAAAGCAAAAGTAAAGCCTGAACACAATCAACAGGGAGCAGGGTTGCCAGCTGTCCATAAATTTAAAGACAATCAGTAAAAATTCAGGTAAAAAATGTTGGTCCCTGAAGTCCATAAAAAATTGAGCCATCGCTAAAAAACTAATTAGAGCTGACTGAAGATCTCTGGTTGGAAAGAAGCTGGGTTCACTGTTGATGGACAAAAAGAACATGGTAAGCCTTTTCTCAGGGCTTTGTAGATACTCCCCCTGCTCCAGCTATGTGCTGCTGAGTCTCATTGGCTGCCTAGAATACTGCTGGGTCACAGAAAAGTTTATTTAGGGCTCTGTGCCAGGATTGGGGGAGCAGGACCATCAGGGTAAAGCTGCTGGGGTGGCGGGGGGGTTATGGTGCAGGGTAAGGAAAACCTGGGGAAGGGGCACAGAGGGACACAGCATCGTGTAAAACCACTGCTGCAGTCAAACCAGGTTGCCAACCTGAGAAAAAAAATACTGCAACTTTTTTACTTTTTTTATTCTGGTTGGTGTTAAACCCCTACATCTGAACCCAGTCCTTCCAACTGGGGCATGGCAACATGGCAGAGCCTCACAGAAGAGTTACATTTACATTATGTAAAATATATATCAGTAAAATTGTGTCAGTGACAAAGTCTGGTTATCAGTAAAAAAAAATTCAGATTGCCAGTAAAAACATGTTCTTCCCTGACAAGAAGCAGAACGTGAGCAGCTCGGCTCTCTGACAACTGCTACTCAGTTGCTTACTATAAGGAAAGATCTCTTCTTCATTCTGCCTTTCAAAAGCATGCATCTTACTCTGGGGCATGGTGCATCTGAGAAAATATGATAAATTTCTTTTCCATTTGAACATACAGAAATCCCTATTGTTCCTTTCAGAAATAATTCCAGCTTCTCCCATTACGGCCCTATCTACATTAATGATACAACCATATCAGGGAACTCGTTCCAATATGTGCTGCAGCTTTGGTCAGGCCTCCTAGAGTAGGGGTGGGCAATTATTTCTGTTGGAGAGCCACTTAATGAGTTTTGGTGAGCTGGTGAGGGCTACACACAAAAAATTATAGATAAGACAAAAATCATATGCACAAAATAAAACATCTACAATACACTTTTAATTTTATTTCAAAAAGAAGTTTTGTCCTGATTTATGTTTTTTTGAGTAGTGTATATAGTGCAATTGCATAGTAGCTCAAAATACAGTCTCTTTCCCAGGGGAATCAAAACCAGCCAGCAGGATATTTGGCTAAGGTTGGACACCCCTACCCCCAGGAGAGCCCTGCCAATGCCCAGCCACCCCCAAATCACAAGGGAGCTCCTGCTTCAGCCTGCATCCTGACGTATCTCAAGAGCCACCTGCACTTCAAACCCACCTGCCCAAGCTCCCTGCCAGAGCCATGCAGGCTGCACCCACCTGCAGCCTGGGTGTCCTCCTTCCCCCAGGAGGAGCCCCAGCCCAATGGTGTTGGGGGCAGCCTCGCCTGGGCAGACAGGACAGGAGTCACACTGGCTGCAGCCAGGTAGCAGGTGACTGGGTCGGCTTACAGCACTACGTGAGGCAAGGTGGGAGGTAGCGCTAGGGCTTCACCTGCCAGGATGCACCAGGGAAGCTCTGCCACCCCCAAGCTCAGGTGCGGAGCACTTGCCTCCTAGTTCTAACCCTGGGGTAGCTCCTGCCAGCTCTGACCTGCAGACAGGTAGGGTGCCATTGCCACAAGTGGAAGTGCTGGGGTCCGAGCATGCCTTCCCCAGGGCCTGCCACACAGAGCCAGGCAGGCAGGGCTGCTTCTGCCCAGTGTCCCCTACAGTGCCAGCAGCAGCTGGAGCCACTGCCCATGCCACCTGCCCGTGGACTAGATAGTACCAATTGGTGGGCTGAATATGGTCATATTTTGCCCACCCCTATCCTAGAGCTATTCTATAGCTGATAGTCCTAATAGCAGCTTCTGAAACACTAATGATCCAAGAAGAGTGAGTTGTTCACATGGTGGCAGCTCAGTCATCAGAAGATAGGGCTGGAAGAGACCTTAAGAGGCCATCTAGTTCAACCCTCTGCTCAGAGCAAGATCATCCCTTTCTAAACCACCCCAACCATGCGTTTGTCTAACCTACATTTAAATAGTTCCAGTGATGGAGATTCCATAGTCTTCCTAGATAATCTGCCCAAGTGATTAATTACAGATATAGGTAGAAAGCTCTTTCAAATATCTAACCCAAATTTCCCTTGCTGTAATTTAAACTCATTACCAGTCCCTGTGGGCATGGAGAACAACCAACTGCTGTCCTCTTTGCAACAACCCTTTTGTGCTTGAAGGTAATTATCGAATACTCCCTTCAATCATCTCTTTTCTGAACTAAATAAATCCTAATTTTTCTTCCTTGTTATGAACTGCTAAATTACAATAGGGTTACCATATTTCCAGTTCTAAGGAAGAGGACACCTGTCACGAGTGTGCAGGGGGACAAGGGGAGGGGGGCAGGGAAGGTTATATGATTGTGAGGGGCAGTGATAGGATGGTGCCCTGGCCCTGCCCACTCAATTACCTTCACACCCAAGCCACAGATCCCCAGCCCTGCTGCAGCCCCTCACTCCTGCCCCGGGGACCCCTAGCCCTGCCAGTGCCCCTCACTCCCAATCCATAGTACCCTGCCTCCCTGGGTCATGCTGGTGCCCCTTACTCACAACCTGCACCCTACCCCATCCCTGCTGGTGCCCCTCACTCCTGCCCTGCACTCTGGACCCACAGTCCCCAGCCCCTCACTTCCAAGCCACAACACCCTGCTCCCTCCATCTCTGGACTGCCCCACCCCTGCAACCTTTTTCACACAGTGGGCTGCTGCATACAATCCAGCCCCCTCCACAAGTTGCAGTCCCACACCCCATGTTGACCAGATGCTGCTGCAAGCGGAATAGATAGAAAAAGGCAGGTGGCTAGGATCGTGGGAGTGCCTTCTATGTTGAGGCAGAGAAACTACATTGAACTTGGTAGGTGCTAGGACCCTGGGGACATCTCCTCTGCCCCAGGGTGGCCAGGCATTTTTGGGGGGCAACCCAGGTGCCTGGGCAGCTTCTCCCAGCGCCAGAAGTTACCTGCTCCCCTTGCACAGCTGAGCTGAGCAAAATCCCAGACATTTGATTAGATTTAAAAAACCCACCCAGAAGGAAATAAAAAGGATCAAAAAAGAGGACATGACCCGGAAAACCTCCATGTACGCTAACCCTACAATAAATTATACTAAAAACATGATTAATATTTACTAATGTGATTTTCCCATACAAGCAAATGACAGTTGCCACAGGAATGATATTCCACTGTGAATGAGGGGACGTGCTCCAGAGACACTTTGTCTACTAAGAAGTAATCGAAGTTATGAAAATTAGGCAGTTCCTAGAGAGGACTGAAACCAGGATCCTTGCTCTGATTAATAATTTGGCCTTGCTATAAGAATATAACTAAGGACTAGTTCATAACCCAAACCGGAACCAAGTTTATAATGAAGTGATAACTGAACTTTAGTCACTTTCCTTGACATGGTCAGTAGGCCTGTGTGAAGCAGCAAGTAATCACTTTGAATTCAGATTCAGCTGATTTGGAGGGACAGTGATTCAATTCAATGATTAGAATCAACTGCCTCTCGAACATCAGGTATGTGGAGTTCCACCGAGTCTCCACATCCTGCATGATTTTGTGCTGCAGGATGCTCAGCTCTGTCTGTTTGCCCTACAGCATCTTGCCCCCCTTGACGCTCCAGTGGAAGTAGCTTGCCACCTTCCTGCATTTCAAAATGAGCTGGCTGGTAGTGACAGAGCTGTCACCGGGAGCCCTGTTGACCTCCAAGGCGTCTCTGACTACGAGGTGGAACTTGTGTGCCACACAGTAGATGCCAATGAAGTTGGCATCACGCACTGCCTTGACCATACTGGCCTGTTGTCGGTGACCATGAACCCATGGGTGAGCTCACCCTGCCCAACAAGCCACCATGCAGTTCATGGCCACCATGATCTCCCTTGCCATGTGGGACTCATCCATCACCTCCACTTGAAGGACAGCCCACCGACACCTTCACTGATCGCACCAGTGCCCTTTGAGGGAGACATAAGCATGATTTCCCCCCCAGCTACTCCAGATGTCCGAGCTAAAGTGCAAGGCTATCCAAGGACCTGCCTTGCACAGCCTCTCCCTCAAGTACTCCCTGCATGCCTCACACAGGGAGGGCATCACTGTCCTGCTAAATGGTGGTGCATGCGGGCACTTGCTACGATGGGGTCATGAGCACCGTGAGCCGCCTGAACCCTGGGCACTCAAAGGAGAAGGGCTGGCCATCCAGAGCAAGCATCTCCCCAATGCTCTGGGTGACCTAGCTCACCTTCGGAACATGCCCCCATCTCCACCTTTCCCACACTGGCCCAGGGTGGCCTGCCTCTGCTTCTTGGGGACACGGGCTTTGGAAAGGAGGATTTATTTTTGAGCACGCTCCCACTAGTGCCAGGCTGAAGAGGAACAAGGGCAAGGGGGTGCTACCTCCTGAGATGCAGCAACACTGCCATGGTGGCAAAGTGTTTCATCTCCTTGCCTTGGCTGATCTGCCTTCAGCAGTGCTGGTAGGTAGCATACCTGGGATCATCTGTCACCTCAGAATGATCCCACACTATACTACCCACCCACTTCTGGGTTGCAGGTGGGGATCCTGCCTTATACCCTCCTCACCAGGCAGAGGCACAACAACAGGAAGAACTGATCCACCTGCCCCCACAACTTCCTCCACAGTGCCCTTCAGAGACCTACCTGTAGGGTAACTTTGAGGAGGGTGGAGCACAAACTCAGATTCCCCCTCCTTCCCCAGAATTTTCTTCGCTATGGCCCTCAACTCCTCTGCTTCCAGATCCAGCTCCTCCTCTGGCACTGGAAGGCTCATGCTGGGTGGAGAATGTCATGCTGCTGCTGGTTAGTGGCATTAGTGTTGGTGCATGTGCAGGCACTGCTATCACCTCCTTGCTCCCACTAGCAGCAGAAGACTCATTGGTGCCAGGAAAGAGGGTGTGTCTATGTTTGGGGCAGGTGGATCTTGCAGTTCTCACTCTGCCCCCTCTCCCTCCCCTGCCAGATGACTGAGCACCTGCCTTTCCAGCATGCTTTATAATGTTTGGTGTGCTACAAAGTGTGTGTGTGTGTGTGTGTGTGTGTGTGTGCGCGCACGCGCGTGTGAGATTTCTTTTTGTGAGGAGAAAGAATCAAGACAGACTAACAAGAACAAATAAGAGGATTTTTGGGGAAGAATAAGTTGAAAGGAATGGATAGGGATAACAATAGGGATTGTAGGCAAGGGTGAGTAGGAAAGGATTGGATACAATTTACAAGAAGAGAGACTAGCTAGCAAGCCAGAGCCTTTCAGACGCTGCTGCTCCAAGAGAGAGACAGCTCACAAAAGGCACGGATCACTTCAGACACAGCTTTATGCGTTGTTTCTACGTCGCTCCCCCAGAGCACTGTGATTGGAAGGGAACTCAGAGAAAGATCAGAGTCACTAGCCAATTACAGATATCAATATCAAAGCAGTCTTTCCCCTCTCTCAGCCTCTTCTATATATCAACGATCACCCCAATCCCCTCCCTCTTCTCAGTTTCTGTTTGCTGCATGCCTTCCGAATTTCCGAATCAATTCAAAGGCTTCTGATTCAATCCAGACCTTTTCATGAGTCTCCCAATTCAATTCAGATTCTGAGATTAGGCCCAAATCAGGCCAAATCTCCTCCGAATCAAATCAGCTACCAAGCTTTGCACAGCCCTAACAGTCAGATCTACAGCCCAGAGAGGGACTGACAGGCAGCACTGAAAACAGTATGAAGTAAAACAGGAATGCAATCCAATCCTAGACAGGAATCACAGCTGGCTTGTTCGCTTGCAGGGCAGAGATACCAGATCATTAGCTTTCCATTTACAAACTAAAGTAATGCTGTCTCAAGGCGCTTGTAAATTCTGCAATATCATACAGTTTGGAGATGTTGCTGAGCAGACAAACTTATATCCGGGGCCTGAACAATGTTGCAAAATCTAATAAAAATTTGGAAATATACAGCTGGGAATTTCAGCAAGAAAATGTTGCTATTTAACATTTACCCTGACTAGCTGTCAACCTAGAAGTGGCAAAATAAAATAAATGTAACCCTATTGGTTCTTTAGCCATTCTAATGTCTAATCTGAGTGAAGCAAAAGAACAGGAAAAGAATCAGACTACTGATTTTACAAGATGGTGACAGATTCAATAACATGAGGTGAATGTTGCCAGGTAAAGAGCAGATTCTTTTAAAAACATATGGCCCTGATGATTTAAAAAGTGATGAGTGTTGAAATTTGAACACATGAATGGAGCTTGATTATATGTTTAATCTGAAAGTGCTGTAAATTCATGCTCTGAAAACCAATCTCTTTCAAAATACCAAGATGGATACCCAAAAAACCACTAAGACTGTTTCAACAGTGAGGCTGTAATTTTTATCTTGCCAGTGACTGACTTCTTTTCTGAGGTGATTAAAGTGGTCTTGGGGAAAGATCAGATGTCTGTTCCTGGGCAGCTCATGGCCAAATAAAACCTGCGTGGCTCAAGCCTTTACTCTCAAGTCCTGAGCTTATGGGGAACCATACCTGTTGCCAGATAGATGGGATGGTTGCTTGCTGGACTCCACACTTGAACAGCTGTTCGCTCAATTTCCTTTAGCTTCATTTTCTGGATTCTAGAAGAGATTTACACAGGGATTAGGGCAGCCAAAGTCTGCGTGAAAATTCCCCACCCCAGCTACAATTATTTTGGTATTTTACTCTCCCCTTGAGAAAAGTTATTCACTAGTCCATTGCCAGTGAACTGGTGAGTAAGCAAATTTTTTAGAGCTGATCAGGATACCTGGGAACTCATTAAAAAACCTAGCTCAACTCCAGGTTCTGGCATGTGGTTCTACTATACAATTAAAGCTTTCCCTATACCCTCATTTTGGAAGACTTTCAGTTACTATGCAAATGAAAGGAAGGACATACTCAAGTCTTCAGAGTCGAGGTTTGGTTTCATTTAGCTGCATAAGCTTTGTCAAGTTAATCTAGTAACAGTGCTGAAACTGCACTGTCTGAATGGACAGATGCCAGTCTGGAAACAGAGAATGGGAGCAGGAAGAAAGAGTCAGGGCAGGGTAAATTCCAAGCTGAAGAAAGAGATAACAACAAATAATCAAGGTGAATTAAAGGTCCCTAAAAGAAAATTTATTAGGAACTGAAGCAGAATTCCCAAGCAGAAAACATGGTCTAATGGCTGGAAATTAGAAAACGCTGAGTTTCAGACTCAGCGTTGCCAGCAACTCTCTCTGTGACTGGAGGCAATTCACTTAGAATTTTAATATATGAGTTTTCCCTATTTGTAACACAAATGATGCTTCTATGTTTTGTGGGACACGGGGCTATTTGTTAGACATTATAAAGTGCTAAGTAGAAACCAAATGTTATCAGTTGTGGGCAATCAGAAGACAATAACAGAGAGTAAATATATCAACACACTTAGATTGGAGGCTTATGGGGCAAGGAAACACAATACCTAGCACCATAGGATCCTTAGCCATGACTGGTGTTTCTGGATGCCACAATAATAATAATAATCCAAATTGGTCTGTAGTCCACACACCAGTGGGGACATAGAAATGACTGATCTGTAGCCTGTAGCACCTGACCTGTTTCTATAAATTTTATCTTCCCTAGCTAGATACAATTGCCAACAATTATGCTAACTGACAAGACACTGAATAAAATGGACTAGGTAAGGGAGACCAGGGCAAAGTACTCAGCTGCAGGGCAGCTGTGACTGAACACTTAATTCCCCTTGGTGAATGATGCCATTTGCTCTGGTTCCTATAAAATGCTAGTTCACATTCAGCACAACGTGGGCTACTGCAACAGTTGGCAACTCTCTTCAAACACAAGAACATTTTATAGTGTCGACCAGTGGGGGACAACCTTTTTGGCAGGTGTCACAAATTAGCCCTGCATCCTCCCCAAGTGCAACTCTGATCCTGTTCCCCTGCTCAATCTACTGCTATTTCTGCACTCAGCCCTGTGCTCCCTGCCTAAACTGCTGCTCTGCATTCTGCTTCATTCCCACTTTGCTGCTTTGCTTTTTACCCTACCTGCTACTGTGTTGCTTGTTCCCTTCCTGATCTGCTGCACGCCATACCCAGAAGCTCTGCCACATGTGGCACCCATATACAGCTTGGTCACCCCGGCACAGACCAAGCCTAGCAACCGTCTGTGCCTGACAACATGGGATTAGCCAGATTAGATTCATTCAGAATGTTTATTCCTGGCAGAGTTCACTAACAGGGATTGCTTCCCTGATTTCAGTGACCCAGCCTCCCTGCCCATCAAACTGCATTAAATATGTAACTGTCTGCATCTTAGTTTGGCTTATGTGAAACCAAAGATACTGCTTATCTAAAGCCTGTGCAAAAGGAGGGTCTGACATGCATTTCTGCTGGTATTGAAGTCACTGACCAATCAGTCTACACCCTTCTGGTGCCTCTCCCACACCATAGATCAGAAGATAAAGGCATCTCTTCCCGTATCATTTAACTATAGGGCAGGCTGCTTCATCAGACTTTCTTTAATGCTGTTAGCTTAATCTGCTGTGGAATCCATTGAAGCTCGTTACCTGCTACCATTCTCATGCTAAGCTCACCCCAGTTTACCAGAGGCCATGGGATATTTCATCAGTTTGTACAGAATAAAGTGTGACCAGTTTCCACTGCACCCTAATCATCTGATGTAGGGCTAGTCTCCCCCCCAGCACCATCATGCAAAGTGGTAAATAGAAGATGGGAGACTTCTACGTTTGTTCTTAAATGCTTGCTCTACCCCCTGCCCTTGTGGCTCTATCAGATTTTCGTGGCCAAAGGGTTCCAGACTGTGTGCTCTCATTCCAATTTCTGGCGTGAGAAAAGTAGAAAAGTCGGTCATCAGAAGGAATCCTCGTTTTCTGTGATAAAAAAAAAAAATCCCCAATTTCCAGTTTAAAAAAAGTAACCTCAAATCCACATTTTTCCATGATTAAAATGAAACACCATGGAAAACCAGGACCTCTGGTCATCAGCTCCCCACACTTCTACTGGGGTTAGTAGTATCAGTTTCCCTGCTTCCAACACATGAGGAAGAAAAAACAGCAGGGCAGCAAAAGGCTACAGCAGGAGGCAAGAAAAGTTGCCCAATAGAGGTGCACCAATACATAGGTCTGATAATGGATCGCCACCGATATAAAGAAAATTGACGGTATCAGAAATCGGCTTTTTTTTGCCTGATGTGGCCAATAATTTGGCCAATAAATGCCCCATGCATGCGTGCAGCTGCAGCACAGCACATAGGCAGCAAGAAGCACAGCTCAGAGAGCTGCGTCCAGCTGGTAAGTCTGGTGTAGTGGAAGGAGAAGGGGTGAGGGGGGCAGATCGAGGCCCCTATGGGGCGGAAGGGAGGGAATGTGGCTGGGGCAGGCACTGCCCAGCCAGGACAGGGCACAGGACAGAGCCACAGCTTGTCCGGGGGTTGCAGGGAAGGGGGGGCTCCCACTGCTGTGCACACCCCAGGAGGGCATGTGTCCCCAGGATCTGCGTGGGGTGGGGTAGGCTGCTGCTGTGGGCTTGGCAGGCAGTGGTGCTGGG
>NW_005841831.1:2765896-2768614 GCF_000455745.1 Alligator sinensis
CGGGCGGCCCCTCCCCCCCCCCCAGCCTCTGTCCCGATGAGCCACTCACGGTTCCATCCCACACTCTGTCCCACCCCGGCTGGGCAGCACCTGCCCCAGCCCCAGCCCCAGCCCTAGCCCCACTCCCTCCCTCACTGCAGGGGACTCAATCTGTCCCCAACACGCCCCTTCTCTCCCCCTACCCCTTCTACCACAAAAGACTTACCAGCCAGACACTGCCCTTCAAGCTGCAGGGCCGCGTATCAGAAATCAGGTTGGTATCAGCCGATATGCCTTCTTAAAAATTGGCTACCAATATCAACCAAAAAAATCTCTATTGGTGCACCCCTATTGCCCGCATTGACCATACTCCCTCTGGCTCTGCTGATGCTGGGGAATGGGCCAGTCACTGATACCTTGCTTAAAGTCATCCTGGCTCTCTGCTGGCTCCTACTTCCCCTAGTACAATCAATCACAGGGGGTGATTATATACCTGGCCCTGTTAGACAGTTGCCATCTATTGATCACCACTGCCAACTAGTAGCCAAGAGGCCTCTTGCTGCCCCAGCTATGTCACTGGGAAAATAGGAAAGGGAACAGCAGCTACTAGCAGAAAACTGAAGGGGTAGAGGGGTACCTCCAGGAACCAAATGTGCTGAACTACATATTTATAAAGTTTTACCACATCTTCCCCTCTACCACTGACTGTCAGCGTCAGTGGCATCTACCTACATTTAATAAAAAGACAAATGCAAAGAAGGGTTCCTGCCACAAGGAGCCAACTGTAAAAATCAGAGCAAAGCAGAAACATTCTTTAACAACATTAAATCAAATGAAGCCAGAAGTGTGCCTTAACCCAATGACCTATAGCACTAGCCAGTTATATGTCTGAAACGCACAATGGAGTGATATGGCTAGGATGACTTCCAGCCACCTTTGACTCATCAGCCCAATGGCCAGGTACCCATTTAAAGCCACATCAACTGAGGGTGGTAGCCTTTGGCATCAACTACATCTCAGGAGGTGTGGCAAAGAGGCCTTAACCACTGCTATCACACCCAGATAACAATACTAAATACACTGCTCTCATATAGGGCTTGACATGAACAGGTAACAATACATTTGCCAAATGAGGTCAGTATCATTATCCCCATCTTATAAACAAGGAAACTGAGGCACCAGAGAGCAAAGTAACTTGTCCAAAGTCACTCAGCAGGCCAGTATCTCCCAGTGTCCCAGTTCGATGCTCCATCTGTTAAGCCTCACAGCCCAGAGGATACCAGGAAACAAGTCTGGAAGAAGTCAAGGATGCAGCCTGGAACACGTTAGAGAAATCTAAATAAATGTGCCTCTGCATCCAGTCCCCTGCAGATCACACCCAATACCTAGAGACAGACAGTGGTCGGTGATCCCTCTGATTTCAGCTGCCGCAACATGCGCATAAAACAAAGAGGGTATCAATTAGGCTGGGGCCTAAACTGGCACTACTAATAGAGATGTCATGAATCACACTCACTGAATAGGCAGCCAGTGCATAGCAGCATAAGGAAGCAGCTGTGAAAGCACATCTCACTTGAGTGAAACAATTAAAACCCAAATAAGGTACCCAAGAGTGATCCAGGCAAGAAACCAATAGTTTAGAGACTCTCTGAGCACTTATCATCTATCCTTGCTGAAAAAACAATTCCATTTAAAGCGCAGCATGGCTTTAAGGAGGATGGCATCTCCTGTACTGAGAAGGGGCTCTCCTGACGCTCACCTGGACCAAGGACAGTCAGTGACACAAGACCCTTCCAAATGCCTTGGCACTTCTGTTCATCGTACTTCTCAGTACCCGAGATGATTCATCATCCCCAAAGCACAGAAACGGTCCTGCAGCAACCTCCTCTGGCTGTCCTAGGAAGAGCTGATTTTTTAACAGGATTCACAGAGCAATTGTGCCACCTAGTGTTCTCCCTAAAAGTCACACAGCAAGTTGTTGACAAAGTTCATGCCTTATCTCCAGAGCTCTAATTAATAAATCACAGCAATTCCTACTCTATCTATCTGGCTGAGAGCAGATTAGAAATCTCAGGTATTTCCAACTGCTACTGACAGCCACAGAGCAGGACGAGCGCTGCTCAGCTAGCTGCAAGCTGCTGCAGAGTGTCCTTAAAAGGAAACTGCTCATGCAAAGGGAGAAGCTAGTCAGAGCACCACTGGGAGTGGAGAGAACAGGAGGTATTGATCCCTCGAGCCAGGCGTAGAAATGTATTCTCTCACTGTGCAACGCAGCTTGCAGACAGTGCTGAGCCAGGCAGCAACCTGTCCTCCTCACACGCTCGCAATCGCAGCTGCCAGGACACGACTGCGAGGGGTCTGTTAAATGCGCAGGCGGCTGCTGGTGTAATGACAACCGGACCCCGCCACTGCCCCGACCGCAGCACTTGCAATCGCGACCATCCCGACGGCCCCTGTCGCAGGCCTCGGCGCCCCTCGGGTGGGGTGTCCCCCTACTGGCGACGCCCTCTTCCACCGCACGTTTCACCTGCAGGTCCCGACGCCCTCGCCCTGGAGCTGCTTCAGCCACGGCCGCGCCTGCTCTCGCAGGGGGAAACTGAGGCAGAGGGACGGGAAGGCCTCACCCAAGGTCACCCCCCAGGACAGCGTCTAAGCCACGAATTTAGCCGAGGCCTCCCAAGCTGCCGCTCAGCATCCTCCCGCCGCCAACACCCGCCCCGCCCCGCCCCCGGGCCTCGC
>NW_005841831.1:2768778-2778006 GCF_000455745.1 Alligator sinensis
GCGGGCAGCAGCTGCACCCCGTGCGGAGAGCAGCTCCTCTGCCCCCGGGCAGGACCAGGAGAGCCCCTCAACCTGAAGAGACTAATTTGCCCAATGCACTCTGCCCCTTGGTCCCATTTTACAGTGCCTCGATCCAGCGGGGGCGCGACACGTGCGGCATTAGGCCCTCTCAGCCCAGCAATGCCCGTGGACCAAACTGTACATGATGGTAGTGGCCCCCTTGCCCTTATGGTCAGGGCCAGCGCCTCTGTGAACAGGCTTCGGCTGCGGTGCATGCAGCACGCAGATTGCCGCACTCTCTTCCAGCTTGGTCACTGCCCACAGAAACCCCTGGTTTGCACTGTTTTCTTAGTCTGTTAAAACAGAGAGTGTCTTGTGATATTGCAGCCGGATCATAGAAAAGAGCCTGGCTCCATGGAGCTGGCCCTGAATAAGAAAATTCCCATAAGAATCCCACAAGGGAAAAGGGGTTGCGGTGATGTGGTTGGAGTCTCAGAGCCAGTATATAACCCATAGGCTAAAAGAGGACTTTTGACTCATGAAAAGCTAAGACCACATGCGCTCATGCTCATCTGAAACCTTATAGTACTTTCCAAAGGGTAGGAATGTCACTTACCACTTTTCTTGCCCATTTCCCTTTCAGTTATTATTTCATCCAACTAGTACCTATTACAACTTCAAGCCATGTACCTCTGTATGGTCACTAGTCTGTTGTAAATGAATACTCAGTGAGTTTCATTTGCTTCCAAGTCCACTAGGTCCAATTAGAGTCCACATGTTGCTTCTGAGTCTGGAAGCAAAAGGCACTTTCCACCAATTAGACCCATTGTCCAGCATCCCCAGAAAGGCTGTTGAAGTCAGTGGTGTTGTGTCCTCCTGACCCTCTCTCTCTCACCTAGATTGTAGGCACTGCAGGCCTCCAGTGAAGGCTTAACCCCTTCTGGAGACAACACATGTCCCTTGCCTTTAAGACAGGTTTAGAAACGGTATCTCTTAACCAAAGAATCTTTGCATTTAAGGATTCAAGGTTAGAGACCTTTGGAAACAAAAGCTCAGAGCTAAGAGCTATCCCCCCCCCCCCCCCCCCCTTGGGAGTCCAAGGTGTGTCAGTTCTTGAAACTGGGTAGTCCTTCCAGCAAATCTTTTTTTCATATGTTCACCTTCCCTCAACATAGAATCCCATTATTCAGAGCTCAGGTCCCTATTTAGCTACATGCTTAAAAGCTCCAGGCACCTGTCATGCTTGCTTCATTGTAGAAAAACCACTGTCCCATGGGATGGGCTTATAAGAAGAGAGTCGGATGGGGTATTGCTGACTCTGTTTTTGAACAAATCAAACCCCTTTTTAGGTCACTGCAGATAACTGAAATGCAGGTACATGCAAGTACAGCATCAAACAAGACAGAGCAAGACAATCTGACTCAGACATGTCTCCCACTCACATTCCCTACTACTTTACGTGAATACATTTGCCACTTCCTCTCCAACCCTTGGGGAATACCTATTCTGCACCAATGTTATGGTCTATCAGAAATAGTTTATTTCACTTGCTAGTGAAACACATTCTTCCTTAGTTAAACATCCTGAATTTTCACAAAAATTCAAAACACCAAGGAAAAGCCAGGCTTCTAGGTACCCATAGCTTAGAAAGGGCGTTTAGAGCACTCTGGTACAGTGGTCCTCTCTCCACAGCTGAAGGGCAGTATGTTGCTGCTGACACCACTCACAGCTACAAGGAATTTGGACAGTTTGAACCTAAGGCTAAGAGGGAGAGCCTGCAGCATGCTACTTTCTTGTTACTGCTGCCCACAGGCCAGAGACTGAGGACCACCATTGCAAGGGAAAGAAAAGTAATAAACAAGGCTGTTATATATGCCTTATTTATACATTAAAATATAACAGCCATAAGGATTTAGGCTAGTTTGAGTGCCTAAATAAAAAAAAAATAATAATAATAATAATAACCAAAACCATGGGATGTACCCAAATTTAAATACTGCAACCTAAACATGTTAACCACTGAATGCATTTAAAAATAACTTCTTATGGATACTTCACTACTCATCGCTTGGACAATGAAGTATCTCAAAGTCCTATGTAAGTTTGCAAACTATTACAACCAAGCTGAACAGTAGCTGCTCCATCAAGAAAAAGGCAGACAACAGGATATGGAGAAAGTTGCAACTGCAGTTTACACAAATAACTGTCTCCCCCTTGTATCAGACACATCCTCCCTCTACTTCCAAGAAGCATTTGATCAGTCAGTTCAGAAGTGTAATCATGTCCTGTAGTATAAATGGCAGTAATACAAAGCAGAGTTACTCCTGCACTGAAGTGGGAAACTAAGACCACAACTACATGAATGGTACTGTCTCAAGATTTACCTCACTTCAAGGTTGTATCATGTATCTGCAATGTTCCCCCTACCCACCTCAGCTGAGATTTTCAAGGAACTGCTCGTAATGTGTCCAAGTGGTTATAGGTAGAAGATTCCATCATGCAAAGTGGCACTGAAATGAGCTCAGGTTTCTGAGATGCACCTTCTATCTCAAATGATGGTTATAGCTTCAAAGCTTCATGTGGTCCTAATCAAGGTGTACTTAAGGATAAGTGTCTTTGGAATGTCAAGGAGGGCTTAAGCCAAAGGAAGAAGTTAGACCAAAAATCCTAGGGAAAGTTGTTATTCTTAAAATTGGCAACCCCAGAGCCCTGGCTAGGCCAAAAGTTGTACCCATCCATGAGCACATAGCAGAATTCAGTGTTCTAGTTTGTCTTTTTCTGGCAACACCTAAAAAACTAAACACCCTCCCCTCCAGGTAGTGGGCAGTGTTGCCTACCTAAATAACAAAGGGCTTACTTTTAATGCCCCGTTTCCATATTACACACAGGACCATAATTATCAGATACTTCCCCCTTCACTTCCAAAAGCAGCATAATGTAGAAAGGATTCTAGCCTGCTTCAAAGCAATGAAATTACAGGGCTGTCACTGGCCTTCCCAAATCAGAGGAAAGCCATCAAAAAAGATTTCATAAACGCATTTATTTGAAGTTAAACCTTTTAGAACAAGCATTAGCATATCCTGTGTTGAACACTGTGGAAAACTCCAGAGCAGCTGACCCAGGAGAAAAGCTGCATTTTCACAAGGCTTAGATTTCATAGTTCTTCACTACAGGGGGCTCTTTGTTAGGATCACCACCTCGTTCCAGGTACAGGTTATTGTAGGGATATTGTTTTGGCCCCTAGAAAGGAAACAGATAAAGTTGTTTATTTGATTCTGCTATTTGTCACCTATTTATATTTAACTTACGTTGAGAAAAAAAAAGGTCTACCACCCACTACTTAATACTCTCTCAAAGTGTTTTGTATTTTCAACACACTGGGTGCATCTACATGTGCACCATTACTGCACAGTAATTTATGCCAACTCAGGAGTAAATTTGCTCTCACAGACAGTGTCCTGGTGACAGGGAAGCCCAGCGTGTGCCTGGGACAGAGGTAAGTGTTGCAGAGAAACCAACACTGGGAGCAGACACAGCTTCAACCCTGCCCAGGCTGAGCCAACAAGAGCAGCTCACTCCATGGGGCAAGAAAAGCAGCACCCGTCACTGCAGACATATAACGCAACCCCAACCCTGCACGCGCGGTGCTGCCCCCTTCCCCTGCAGGGAGTTGTGGGAGGGCCTTTCCCTGCTGCCAGAACCGCAGCTCCAGCCAGGGAGCAGCATCTGGGACAGGTGCACAGCCGGGGCCAGGGCTGGTTGTCTACTCAACCACTTCCGATGGGTCTCATGAGGCAGGAACACAAGGAGGAGGTTAGAGCCAGGGCTGGGGCTGTCCAGGGTGCTGACCAGGGCAGGCTGATGGTGAGCCACATTACAGCACCTTAAGGCATTAACAGCTGCATATGTAGATGACAGTCTAAAAATCACTTACTGCATAGTAAATGCATGTGCAGACATGCCCACCTTAAACAAGCCTTATGGCACTATTCTGAAACAAGCATCACTTTGCTCTTCTGGATGGGAAATCTGGGACAGAAGAACATTAAGAGGCTTGTCCAAAGTCAAAAAGCAGAGTAAAACATTGTTTTCAGAAAGTTCTATCCAAAAGGTAAATCTACTCTATTCTGCTCCCTAAAGTTTAAAGTCTGGATCCGCCACAGGCAGAAATTGAAGTCTAGAGCACAATGAAGTGCAGTCTGATCTGAAAAGAGAGGTAAGACACATTTACACAGCACACTAGCTAAAAGGGCTAGTAGTCTGAGAAGGAGTAACACATCATTCTGCAGCTGTTGCTCTTTGGGCATGAAGGAAACAATACACATCATGAATTTACTTTCACGTTGTCCTAGCTTTTTATTCTACCTATTCTGCTTAATTCTAAGAGAGGGGAAGAGAGTAACATTGGTACTGAAGTCAAAGAAGTGTCATGTTGCCAGGCCTTATTTCCACCTGTACAATTTGTGTTTTTTGTACACTTCTGCAAGTTACACCAAGATTTCGAGTGGACAAACCATCACCTACTTGGGGAAGTAAGTTCACAGTAGGTGCTATTACAGCACCCCACCACTAGGTGGCAGATGAGCCCTTTACCTACAGCAAACTTCCTTCCAGATAACTGCAGAAACACAAGACCTACAACAGTGCAGTTCCACTCTAGTTTTTGCCAGGGTCATTCTATATCAAATTCAAGCAAGTAATGCTGGTATAGGGCTGTATGCTAGTTGTCTGGTTCTTTTTTCCTTTCTTTCCCCTCCCTCCTTTTTATACACATTGGTCTAAAGGCTGATAACACTTGTGTTAAAAGCACTGTGCATCGAAGTACAGCAAGTTCTAGAAAGAATCAAAATCTTCCAAAAAGAACACTTGGTTTTAAAAGTAGGGTTAATAATGGCTTTAAAACAATGTGAACAAACATACTGTCATTTTTCAATCTATTTCAGTAGCATTATTCATCCTCTAGCAACATGTTCAGGGTAATTTCTATGTCTCATATTGTTAGAGGATATCTAGCATGCATCCTTAACAAGAGAAGCACTAACTCCACATAGAGGAGAGGGAAATGTGGTTTAACATAGGTAGACCTTTTGGACTGAACAAACCAGAAAGATCTCAGACATCCACTACAAAGGTGAATGAATAGTCTGATACACAAAGTCTAGACAAATTGTAATATTAGTTCAGCCAACATTGTGACTTTTTATTAAAAAAATCTGTTTCTGCTCAGTTCATCATGCTAGCCCTATTTGGAACAATCACCTGTGAGCCAAGCTAGCTAGCAGAACTTCACATGTGCACATTATCACATTCTTGCCTCTCCGTCTGAATTCAGGAGTCCAGAGAGGACCCCTCTCTGAACATCTAGAAGGGATAGGCAAAGCAATTACTAGAAATAATTTCCCCCTCATTTCTCACCACAGGCATGTAGGATGGATACTTCGCTCCAACCCAGAACATGAATATCATGAAGGCCAGAGCGCTAAAAAACCAGGTGCACATGGTTTTCCAAGGTATCATAGTGGCGGTTGTGTCAACACGGGGCCGGACAAACATATCAAAGTCCCAGTGGATCTAAATGGCAAAGAAAGAAGATCATTTATGCATTATGTCAACATCACTATGCATTTCTCAGAAAAATGTAAAGCACTTAAATATATATTAAACACACCTGAAAGCTAAAAGTATCATTCCCATTTTACAGGTGGAGATACAGACAGAGAGAGACTTAAGCGATTTGTCCAAGGTCACAGCCAGTTGAAAGCATCAGATTATATCAGGTTGAGTTCCACTACCCCGCTCCTATTAGGTGATGCTACATCAATTTGAAAAATCCCCTGATCCCATCTTTGTCTACTCAACCACTTCCAATGGGTCTCAGAGCCTGTCCCATTTATTCTCATGGTGTTCCTGAAAAGGCTTGGAAAGAAAGCTCAGTGATTTACAAGGGTGTTCAAGCACCAAGACACATTTGGATTGAGCAGAATTACCAGGGCAAATGACTTCTTGCCACTTCGGAGCAGGTTCTACATCCACATACATGCCTGCACAGCCACAGTCACTATTATTTTGTACTGTCTGATTAGCAATAGTTCGGGAGTTGGGATTATGGCCTCTGCAGGCTGAACAAATATACATTTAAAACTCCACCTAAAGGAGACTTTCACCCCAAAATTATATCAAACAACCTAAGTATAAGGAGTCACTAGATTGAATATGTATCCAGAATAAGGACAACTGAGTATATCCGACCATGTACTGCCTTTACTTACCCCAAGTTCTACTTCACAGAAGCTAGACCTGACTGCACAGTTGTCTGATGTGACGAGAGAACAGACTCCCACCATTACAAGGCCAACTCTTATGAGCAAGGACACAGCAACAGAAGTAGCTTTACTGTTTCACACTCCTCATCTCATTGAAAGCACTTGTTTTCCACTGATTGGCAGGGTAAGGAGGGGGTATGAGCAACAGGCATGTCTCATCTCACAGGAACATTAGATTGGAAGAGGCCTCCCTGGCCATCAAATCCAGTCCTCTGCATTCTAAGGGACAGTAAATAGCAGTTCAATCCTTTTTCTCAGGCAATACAGCCCACCATACATGGGTATCCATAATGACTGCAGCAATTTGTGAAGTTGTATCCAAAAGCTCAACAAAAAGATGATTCCCTAAACCAGGGGTGGACAATTATTTGGGCTGAAGGGCCACCTAGGGAGTGTTGGTGAGCTGTCTGGGCTGGAGAACTGCCTCCTCCCGCCAAACATATCACCAAAACTCTTGTGGCTCTATCCCAGGGCCCAGCTTCACAGCGATAGAGCCCGGCAATCTTGGGGTCTTCATGGAAACTGGCCCAGGACCCAAGCAGGCAGAGCACACTCAGCTGGGCAGATGGGATAGGGATGCAGGCAGTCAAGGAGCAGCATCCACGAGTGAGACAGGTGGGCAGAGACAGGGCCAGGGTTGGGATCTAGATCGCAGGGTGGTGACAGCGTGGGGCTGGGGCCTGGGGCAGAGCCATAATCCGCTGCCCACATGCCCTTGCCCGTGGAATGTGCCAGTCATAAGGATGTGCAAGGAACAGACTACAGCTCTGCTCCTGGCCCCAGCCCCACACTGTCACTGCCCCGTAATCCTGATCCCAGCCCTGGCCCCGGCTGTGCACCCATCCCAGATGCTGCTCCCTGGCTACCTGCAGCCCCATCCCATCTACCCAGCCAAGAACACCCAGCCTACGTGGGTCCCAGGCAGGTCTCCATGGAAACCCCACCCACCTACTCTGTCTGGCTTCCCCAGCAGTAGTTGTGGGGTGGATGGGCCAGGCTGCCCAGGAAGCTGGGCCAGGTCCAGCAACAGAAACTGGTAGCAGCAGCAGGAAGGAGCCGCTGCTGTGGGCACTGCCCAGAAGCAAGTCTAGCCACTGCCCCAACCCCACTGCACACCTGGGGGCAGCAGGACCAGCCACATGTGCCACAGCCCAGGCTGCTGCACAAACCTGGGCCAGGAAGGGGCAAGGGACCTGCTGCAAATCCCTTAACGGGACAGATCCAGTCTGCAGGCCGTTTTTTGCCCACATTTGCCCTATATCTTTTTTGCAGCTTCTCTGTTCCTTCTACAAGGAAGCTTCATCAAGATTTCATGGCTATTTAAAAACATACAGGAAAAAAGAAAACAAACACCATGGCTGTGATGTTGCTATGTGAAAAACATTTCCTTGATCTGTTTTAATCACCCCTCTCCAACTGTTATTATCCTATTTTGATGGACACCTTTTGATACCCTGCACAGACACACAAAAGCTAATGTTTTCTCTAGTTCTCTTGCTAAGGGACAGCTCCTGTCACTGACTAATTTAAGCAACTTGGGTTAGGTTTCAGTCCCCCATGGGAAAACTATATATTCTCATCAGTAAGAGCTATTAGTTATTGGGATGCGATGCTCAAGAATGAGGAACATGGTATATCCGAACAGCAGTTCTAAAAATCTTTTTTTCAGCATCAAAAGTTTCTCACAGCTTCTGACAGCCACCCAGCATTCATTCCATTTAAAGCAATATAGAATAAAGAGGCAGTAATGAATGTACTGGCCTAACTGAAAGGACTTGCACCGATGTGACTGCTTATTACCTAACACGTTTGTAGCAACTTGGTTCTGATGCATGTTCAAATCCCAGTATGGCTGGTTTAGCCTTCTTCTTACTATAGCAGGTATTAAATCACTTGACATTTGTACAAAAGGGTACTGCTCTGATGTTCTTGACCCGTTTTCCTCCACCTCTGTGGCTACACACCACAGGAAATTACCCTCTGTTCTCACAGACAGCACCTCTCAAAATGTTGGCATGCAACTGGACAGTGAAAACATTAAACAAATTAAGTTCTCATTCATGCATCATTAAGGCTCAGCAGAAATAGCTCTAATTTAGCAAGCTGAGGACAAGAACAAGAACGAGATCCAGACTCCCTACCGGTTCTCCCCAGTTTCGTCTATGAAATCGATCGTCCCAGGGATACCAGGGGTCTCTGTCTTCTTGAGATCGGTTAGGGAGTTTGGGATAATCACCACAGCTGTTCAAAACAAGACAAAAAAGGAAAATGAGTTGATATATGCTGTGCAGTATGGCAGCAAAACTGTACCAAAATCTATTAAAATGCAAGAGCAGAATGAGGCATCTTTAGCTACCAAAGCTCAGACCTATGCTAGTTGTAGATTTTAGGCATGTTGTCTGCTCCCATGGCCATCGCTGTACCAGGCTGCATCTCCAGGTTGGGGTTTTTTTCGCCTTTACAAACTGAAGCTAATCCTGCACTACACGGGATTGTGACCACTTGGCCTATGGCAACAGCAGAAGGAAAACCAAGCTCCCTGATGTGGGCGCACCTGTGGCAGCTGAAACATCCCTGTGTACAGAGCCCAGGATGGGTGCAGAGCTGTGGCCTCCTCCCCCTCCTCTCCCACCGGATTGTGCTGAGGGAGTCTAGGGGGACTTCTTTAAACCCCCAAAACAGGTGAGAATCCCCTCCTGCCCCCTGCACCTCCCTTGCCACACTTCAGAGCCACTTCCCGGCTGTGCAGGGTCTCAGCTTACCTGGGGCAGTGACAGCGGGGAGGGGGGGGATTTCCTCCCTGCACAGGCTCCCGGTGGAGCAGCTTCGGGGAACAGCCCCTACCCTCCCCGTCCCGGGCCGCTCCCCCGCGTGTCACGTGACAGCCCCCTCACCCCCGCCCGCC
>NW_005841831.1:2778236-2786566 GCF_000455745.1 Alligator sinensis
GCAGAAGGGCTGGGGGGCGGAGTGGGGCGGGGCCCAGCCGCGCTCGGGAAGGGTCGGGGTCTCCCGCCCCCTGCTTTACGTGTGGCTGGGTCGGGGCGGCTGCACAGGGGTGCTAAGAGAGTAGACCGCGGGTTTGTGCGGGATGGCTGGGGTAGGGATGGTCCTTCCTGGGGCAAGCTGACCTCGAGGTCCCTTCGGGCCCCGCTCTCCTGCCACCCTGCGCGGGGTGCTACTGGCAGCTCTGCAGAACCAGACTTCTTGCAGCGCGTTTTCCAGACAGGCCAGCTCTAACCCGCACAATCCGGTGTCATTGCTCAGATCATTAGTACCCATCTGGGAAACACTCCTCGCTGCGGAAGCTCCCCTACGTTTCCATATCCCCCTGTTTTGCTCCCCAGGTCACTCCCACGTTATGGGAGCACCCCTGCTTTCCCGCTCCGCTCCTTACACCTACACTGCATTGTGCATGGACACAGCCAACTTAGCTTTCACCTGCTGAGCCTGGGTGCTACCAGCAGCACGGCCACTGCAGTGTGGAGCTCAGCGTGTCTGCAAAACCTACCTGGGACGATGCTGGCCAAGTACTTAGGCTACTGGGCTCTGTGATGCTGTGGTTGTTCTGCTACCACTACCCCAGATCAGGTCAAACATATTTGGGGGCATCTGGATTCCCAGGCCTGTGGGCCTGGGAGTTGAACATAGGTTGCTGGCCGAGTAGAAAATCTGAGACATGGATATTCATTTTGATTAGATATGGGTAATGATCAATATGGATGTTGAGATGAGAGATGGATAAGGGTAATGATAGGTGTGGATACTGAGCTTGGATATTTGGAATTTAACTGGGAATGGCTTTGGACTGATACAGATATATATATTAGTTTAAAGCCAAGTCAGTTATGTCTACAGGAATTGTAGTCACTAGTGGAGATGTACTTCTTGTCTCTCATCCACACTGCAACTTTACAAAAATCTATTTCCCTTTCCCCTTCCTCTAATCTCGCAAGCCTGCCCTGCCAGCACTACAATATTACAGCAACTTTGCTGTTTTCCCATCTTTACCATGATTTTGCTTACACTCATACTTTGCATGACTTCCCCCGCTTTCTCTTCTTCATTTTTCATCCTCAATGCTCAGTCCCACGTCACAACATAACAAGAATTCTCCACCTTTTTCTCTGACTGTAGACGGAGTCAGAGCCTTGTTCTGCAGTTTAAGTGACTGCCAATGTTCCTTTTGTTTTAAGTTATTAACAAAGTTTCCTCCCAAATTCAAGTTTGTATTTTCCTATATCAATGGCATCAATTTACACCAATAATTGTTTTATGTGCTATTTTCTCATAGGCAGAAATGCTGTTGGTTTACATTAAAAATTTACACCACAAAAGAGACAGTAACAAAAAACATTCCACTTATATTGGAGGATATATCATCTTTTTATGATATAGTTTATAGTTTGTTGAGTGAAATAGGCCATAGTGGCAAAAGCACTTTTGTGTTGGTGAAACCACACCTTCATTAGGGCTTTTGCTGGCAGGAAATGTTCCCCCCCAAAATATCACAGCTGCCTGTGGCATTGCAATGCTAGCAAAAGTTGCTACATAGACTTAACCTTAAAGCAGTGGTCACCAACCAGTGGATCTCGATCCACCAGTAGATCTCAAAGCCTCTTGGAGTTGATCTGAGGCTGGGGTTGGGGGCTGAGTGCCCGCGTACATGCATGCACACGCTCCAGCCCAGCAGGTCAGTCCGTGGGGGAGGGAAGGGGCAGGGGCTAGATTGAGGCTCCCACGGTGAGGGACAGTGCCACAGAGGCAGGACCGGGTATAAATTGAGTGGGGCCCGACTGGGTGGGACTTACCTGCTGGGAAGGCTTACCCCCAAATAACTGCTCCCACAGACTTACCTGTGGGGAGGGGGGGCAGGAGGCACACATAGTAGATTTGGGTTGCTTTTAAAAGCCAAAGGTGATCTCCTACTTAAAAAGGTTGGAGACCACTGCCTTAGAGTCTCCTTCAACACATATGACAAAGAGAAAACGAGGTGTCAATTCCTTTATTTCTAAGGTGAAGCCTTCTTACTCTGTTGTTCAAGGGTAGCTTATACATTAAAGAAGTGTTTCTCAACCCATGGGTCGCAACCCAGAAGTGTGTTGCAAGAATATAAGAAAGGGTTGCAAGCAAACTTTAAAAATGGATTCTCCTTTAAAGGGGAAAAACGTGGGAAGCCATGGCTTTTCCCTTGCAGGCTAGCAGAGGCCCAGCCTGCGAGAAACTGCTTGGGGCCCTGCCTGTCCCACACCCAAACCCTGCCCCGCACACTGAGGGGCTGGGCAGGGGCGGCAGGTCGGGACTGGCTGTCAATGTTTATAAATGAATCCTGGTACAAAAAAGGTTGAGAACCACTGCACTAAAGCAACATGAGAGATTTTCATTTTCAGTTTATGCCTACCAATCAAAACCCTACATTCAAGAAGCAAAATCGCCCATCTAAAAATATGATTTAATCAGACATTGTTATTATAATATTGACTTAAAAGCTAATACATGAAAAGGGCATTGATGTGATATTTCACTCTAGATGTCATCATCTGAAACAGGGTAATGAGAATTTATTACGGATATTATCTTTCAAATACAGGGCAGCATCTTATGGAAAAGTAGGATCAATACTAAATAAGATCAATTCTGTAGCTAGTTCCATTATGCAAATTGCCTTTTTTGTATTTGGTATCAATATTATTAAAGTTAATACTGGAATGTAATTGTCTTATCTTGGTGGAGCTAGGAAAATATGAACAGCTGAAATGGCATGTTAATTTAGTGATGTTATTTTTCAAATGTAGGCGATATGTTATCGTAGATAAGATCGATATTAACATTACGGATTCTACAGTTTACTTCATTATGTAAACTCTGTGGTAGTTGAACTCATTTTCCTTCAGTTATTCACATCAGCCATAATGGGTAATGTCTCTATAACGATCTACATTATAAACCTTTGCAGATCAAAAACTGCCCTGGATAATGTGTCATTAAACTCATTTGTTCTAATAACAACATTAATTATGAACCTACTAATTTATTGAATACAGTGATGAACCACAAAGGTGTACCTGAAGTATAATGTGTGTCATGGGGTGAAGTGTTGGGATTTGAACTTTTAAAAAATGTCTTATTTTTAGATAATGTTTATTTAAACAAACAAATATTTGGTGAAGTTACTATCTCAGTTATTAAATAAAGCTACTGACTTAGGGCCCAACCCTGCATCATAAAAGACACCTCAGGTTTTGCCTTTGACTCCAAGTGGAGCAGCATCAATCCCAGTCCTGAAAATGCTATGAAGTGTAGTGCTTTCTGTTGCTAGGTCCACATATTTGCAAAACAGAACTTTCACTCACTTCCTTGTATCTGCAGCTGGATTCAAACTTCCTAGCTGGTTGGATCCTAAACCTTTGCTCCCTGTGCTTGCTCACTGCTGAGCTATGTTCTCACTTGATTTTCCAAGTCTTCCACAGAAATGGGTCAGGCTACCATGACTAGGAAGGCCCTCCCATATTTTAGTCCCAATAGCTGGGATACTTACCTGGGAAGCAGTAGACATAGGTGCTAGGCCCCCTCACCCACAGGCAATTTGATTTTATCATCTCTCTGACTTCTCACTCTAGTGTGCCAACTACAGGCTACAGGTTAGGCATTATTCAGATGTTTCTCCAGCCCTCATTTTGAAGATGTTCCCTTGGGCAACTAAGAGAAGGTGACAGGTGAGAGCAGGAAAAAAGAAGAGGCCACAGGTTGTGTGTACATATGCTGTGTGTGCTCTAAGATGGCTGCTACTCTGCAAAGAAACTGGTCCTGGTTTTTAGCTTGGAATTTTGCTCCCAGTTATGCAGGGACTTCCCCACTGTACTTTCTGTCTCTTTTATCCAATGAGTGTTAAATACAAGGTATAGTGGCTTAGCTTCAAGAGGAGTCATAAAATCACAGAAAAGTAGGGTTGGAAGGGACCTCAAGAGGTCATCTATTCAAGTTCAACCCGCTGCTCAAAGCAGGACTATCCCTAACTGATATTATCCTAGCCAAGGCTACAGGCCCCGCATGCACCCAGGTTTTCAGTTTTCATTTCATTTGTGATCTGAAGCTACAGGTGATTCTGAATGGAAATACAGTCATTATTCTTGCATCAAGCAAATAAGTAAAAATATTATACTTTTAATATGGGGGGGCATCTTGGCCAGCTTGTAACTGGCAACATTTCCCAAGCCGTTACTGGCATCAAAACTGACACAATCCCAAAGTATTTCCATTAATTAAGAGACATTGTGCTGTTTGTGCCTTGCATTACTGTTACTTAAAATCAGTGGCGAGAAGCTATCAACTAAAATATTAATTTATAGTAAATGGTTTTGAATCCTAGCGTCCTCTGGAAAGACCACCCAAACACAAGGGAAGGGATGAACCTTAACACAATGACTTTGGAATGCCAGTATTAGTGACATTAGCATAAATGATTTTGTTGAGAAATTAAAACATGGGCAAAAAACAAAAAAAGGCCTGGTGAAAATGTCTCTGTTTTGGTAGGAAACCCAGCTGTGCCTGATACTTTAAGTAGTCTCAGTGCTGTCTTGATGGGAAGTGCAGCTGAGTGTATAGTTCCCAGGTCTGTCCCTGGAGGGGCAGGGGGGGCAAATCAGGGCAACTGCCCCGGGCCTGCACTTTGGGGGGGCCCACGGAGCCCGGTCGGCTTTGCGTCCAGCTGCTCGCCATCCCCTCCTCGCCACGTCCGGGCACCCCACAGGCTGATTTGCCTCAGGCCCTGCACCTTGTGACGGTCATCTCTGACAATTCCCCATGGTGTGTACCAGGTCAGGGGATTTTATCATAAGCTTTGTGATGCTGGTGTTTCATCTCCTTTGTTCCTGAAGATCTGTGATTACGTGGGTATCTCAGCTTTCAATCTTGTTTCTTTTAAAGCAAGTTTCCAGCCTGTGGGCTGTGGAAGAGTTGACGGTAGGAAGTCTAGGTGCTCAGAACAAAAGACAAATCAAACGAACCCAAAGTCGAACGTGTTTAAATGTCCATGACTCCCTACTCAGACTCAATATCTGAATCCCTGGGATGGGCAAGACTCCACAAGTGACATGAGCTGCCCTGCCTTGTGCTCGACACCACAGCAGCCACTGAGGGTCCTGCCTGCACCCTGCATCTTGGGCTCCATCAGGTCGAGACCTCCTCATCCTGGGAAGGTCCATCAAGGAGGAAACTGGAAGAAAGATACTCCGAGCTGAGGCCTGCTTCTGGCCCTCAGGTGCGTCTCAGCTGCAGCGTTTCAGGGCGGAGCAGGGCTGGCCCCGTGCTGTCACGTCCGCCCCCGCTTCTCCGTGAGCCGATGCCCGCGTGTTCTCCCAGCCCTCCCGCCCCAGCCCCGGGCGCTGCCTTGGCGCGGGGACACCAAAGACTCTCACTCCGCTGCGCCGCCGCTAGGGGCGCTCCACGCTCCCCCCCCCCCGGCACTTCCCCGCCTTAGCGCCCGCGGCGCCGCTGATGCCCCTTGTTCCCCGGAAGAGGCCTCTCTGGCTCCCCGTCTCTATGGTCTGCCCCGTTTCCGGCATCGCTCTGGGCGGGGACGGAGGGCGCTTCCGCTTCCGGGTTCCCCAGTTCGGGCGGCGATGGCGGCGGCCTCCTCTTCCTCCTCCTCCTCCTCCGCGGCGGCGGCGGGGGGCTCCGGGTGCCGGGCGGAGCCGGAGGACGCAGCGGCGCTGCCCGCGGGCCCCGGCTGGAGCGAGGCGCAGTTCCGGCCCTACACGTTCGGGACGCGGCCCATCCCGCGCCTCAGCCACGGCGACCCGCGCGCCGAGGAGCTCATCGAGAACGAGGTGCCTCCCGCGGGGGAGCGCCCGGGGCGCCGCCTGCCTCGTCCCCGCGCCTCTCGGCTGCAGGCCCGGCTGGGGGGGGGGAGGCGGGGGGCGAGACCCCTGCTGCTGCTGCTGTTGCTGCTGGAGCAGTAGGGTCAGCAGGTGGGAGCTCTGGGCCGAGTGCATGTGAACCCCTCGTGGGAGGCAGGTGGCCCGTGGACCACCAGTTGGGCAGCCCAGACCCAAGCCATGGAAGAGCAAAAGCAGGCTTCTTCTCCGGCCCAGGGAGCAGCCCACTGGGTCGTTAGTCCTGCAAGCGATTAGACTGCCATTTGTTTTTGGGTGCCTGTTTCCCTTTTCTCTCTGTTTGTACAGTGAGGCTCAGTGATGTCAGTTTCCTCTTGCTTGCAGGGGATGTCTCTTTCCTGCTGCAATGTTTGGGTTGTGAAACTTGCAGGGAATCGGGGACACTTCCTTATGTGGAAACATGCCTTTTACAAAGCTTAAATGTGCTGCCAGATTTGAACTGGGTGAGAAATTTGGGGGATACACCGCAGAGGCTGGTCATGCAGCGGATTTCATGGGTCAAACTAAAGTCTTTTGTACCTTTAGCTCAGTGAAATGAATGTGCTACCTGTAACTGCAAAGCTATTAAAAGGAAGGTGGACATGTAGGTTTCAGAAACATATGTGGTCTCTTCTGCTGAGTACAGGGAAAGTATTAGTGCCGAGACTGTGTGTCTGTAATCCATTTATGGGGCAGAGCACATGGCTAGATCCTTCCCTAGGGAGGGTTGTGGGGCATGTGTGGCCTGTTGCTCGGCCTCATTTTTCGGTGGGTGGGGAGTGTGAAACAGTGCTGAGCTCTTATCAAAGGGACCACTAAAGATCAATGCAAATATTTGTATTGACTTGTCTTCATAACAGAGCACTTTGCTGTAGTATGTTTTTTTTTACCTGCTAATTCAGGAATCAAACCTAGGCTCTGTCACAAAGCTACACAGAGTAGTATTACATATTCCGTATTGTGGAGTTATGGGTATTTTGTACTATCTTCTAAGGCACCTGGATACAGGTTGCTGTTAGGATAGAAGGACCACATTGTATAACCCAGTTAGGCAATTCCTATATTCTTCCTTGAGATGCTTCTTTGACTGGTTTACAGGGTTGGTTGATGGAACCTGACACTCCTCCATGAGCTTGTCTTAAAACTTCTCGTCTTATGGTTATATATTTGGGACTTTCCTCCCCTCCTTCCCAGACCATGTCAGCTGATTGTCCTCCTCTTGCTTCAAAAAGGAAACTTGATAGTGGTAATCAGTTACTCATCTGGTTTCTCCAGAGTTTCTTGAACCAATGCACTTCTTGGTTTTTTTTTTTTTTTTCTTTATCTAGGAGCCAGTGGTGCTGACTGACACGAACCTGGTATATCCCGCCCTGAAGTGGGACCTGGATTACCTCCAGGAGAACATTGGCAATGGAGACTTCTCAGTGTATAGTGCCAGCACACACAAGTTTTTGTATTATGATGAGAAGAAAATGGCCAATTTCAAGAACTTCAAGCCCAAGTCGAGCAGGGAAGAGATGAAGTTCACTGAGTTTGTTGAAAGACTCAAGGAAGTTCAGCAGAAAGGGAGTGGTGAGAAGTAAGTGAGCCTTGGAGAGGTCTCTGGTTATCCATGCTTTTTGGATGGTTATCCATCCATCCGTTACATGATAAGTTGAGGTTTAGGGATTATGAGTATGGAAGGAGCATGTAGCCTTTTTTTCCTTTTCCTGAGGTGTTTTGTTCCTCAAGCTTGGTGTTTGAAAAGGGTGTTTTTCAGGTTTATCTTTGCTATGTCCAAGCCTTAATAAGTTTCAAAGTTGTATGTCTTCAGTTATGACTCGGCTTTCTTTCAGTGGTTGGCAGGAATAGGCAGGAAAGGCTCTATACTCCTTCGCTTTCTTATCTGATTCTTTACCTTATTTCCCGCTTCTGGTGGAAAGAGCTTAACTTGGCAGCCTTGGAGAATAAAGGCCCCAATCCCTAGGAGAGGCCCAAGCACTAACAGTCAGCCTTCCCCCTGCCAGTGCTCCACGTATGCATGTTACCTTTTCCTCAGGTGGGTGATGGGGTAGACAGAAAGGGGGGTTAGTCTCTGGTGTAGGCTGGGTTGGTGTCTCTTCCCATGCTACTAGCAAAGGTGTAAATTAATGCTGTGTCCGTGATTTGATTGTGATGCTCATCTGTTAGCAGCTAAGTTAAACCACCTACTCATTTCACGTAATTCACCATGCAGCCATCAGATAGGACCAACTCCTGGATACTATGAACCTTGGCTGGATTTGAATCGGCTATAGAGAACAGAGTAGTTGTGTGTCCCCATATTGGGCCCCTGAGCCTTTGTTGCTTCTGTGGCTTTTCCCTTTCAGATGGCATGTCAAGATTCAGCACACTGCTCAGGAGCAGCTTTACTTGTATTTGACTGCT
>NW_005841831.1:2786597-2803194 GCF_000455745.1 Alligator sinensis
CTGGGTATTGGAGTATTAATATGCACTACTCATCTGCAGTGAATGAGGTTCTCTCTGTCTCTTGTGTGGCTACAGAGCAAGAACCAATGTTCAGATGTGCCATTGAGCTTGGCGAGCTGAGATCTAATAGTTATGTTAAGGCTCCTTCAACCTCATCCTGCCCAAACAAGCTCTTTATTGGAAAGGTTCCTCAGGGATTTTAGTGTCTTAATTTAAGAAGAAGGGCTAAGCTTAAAGGTACAGATTAATTTGACTTGGCTATAGACAGTGGCTGTCTGATACATTGGGCTTTTTAAACTTCCCTTTTAATGAACTTGCTGGTTAATTTCTCCTTGCTCCAAAGCCTAACACTAAAGTCCTTCTTTCAATATATTATTATTTGAACCAAATTTGAATCAATTTCCTTTGTCAGAATTTCTGTAGGGTGAAGTTTGACTGACTCAGGTTTTCAGAACTCTTCCCTTCCATAGACATGAATTTCTTGCACCCCAAGGAATGACAAGGTTGAACGGTTATAAACTCCCCCAAGGCTGTTTCAGGCTGGACATAAGGAAGAGCTTCTTTACTGTCCGAGTCCCCAAAGTCTGGAATAGCCTGCCATCAGAGGTGGTTCAGGCGCCTACTTTGAATACCTTCAAGAGAAATTTGGATGTTTTATCTTGCTAGGATCCTATGACCCCAGCTGACTTCCTGCCCCTGGGGCTGGATGGTGATAGTAGAATTTCTAAAAATAGTAGGTGTCTCCCTCTTTTTGAGAGAAGGTGATTTTTCAGTGTTTATGTGAGACTTATCTTCAAATCTACCTGCTTGTAATAGTAAAAGGGGGGCAGTATATGTGTGTGCATGTGGAGTGAAAGGGAAATATTTTTGAGGGTAATGAGAAGATGCCTTTTTGTATGAACAGATACTTAATGCTCACTCTTTAACTTTTCTCTCTGGAAAATGCAGGTTGTATTTGCAGCAGACACTGAATGATACAGTTGGAAGGAAGATTGTGATGGATTTCTTAGGCTTTAATTGGAACTGGATTAACAAGCAGCAGGGGAAGCGTGGGTGGGGGCAGTTGACCTCCAATTTACTGCTTATTGGCATGGAAGGTAAGCAACTGACTGATTCTAACACTGCTCTCCAGGAGGGTCATTGGTGAATTTGAATTCTGGGGGTCATTTTCAGCTGTTCTGACCACTTCTCTCCAGAATTAACTGACCTCTCGTCGTCTCGGAAGCAGCACTGATAATTTACAGGGAGTTTCATTTGTGCGTACACTTTTTCTGTAATCCAAGTTGTTCATAGCGACCAAAGAATGCTGTAGTTGTTTGGATAAGTTTCCATGGTTTAATTGCTCACTGTAGTTTCAGCTCTCTGCCATCGTATCAGAGTTGTGGAGTGTATTTTGAATTAACAACAGTCATGGTCTGTAGCTGCCCCTGGTCTTTATCAGTGATGGGTGAACTGATCCTATACATTCCTGTATTGGTTTCTGGTTTTTAAGTGCACAGAATGTTACATTCTTTTTCCAGTCTCTGAATACTACAAGAACAAGCATGCAATAGGTTGGCTAAGGTCAGAATGCAACCTGTTGTGAGCTAAGCAGGAGTAAGCCTGTTCAGAATGTCAGGAGATGTTGGAATTAATCTTTCTGAATCAATATCAAGCCAATGCCATAACATGGTGTTAGTGAGCAGCATATTGGAGGAAAGAACTGTCTTTCAAATGACTTCAGTTTGATATTGCAACATCATATAGTGCCCTTAGGATCTTGAAGGTAGGCACCTGATAAGTGTAGAATTGGAAATCAATTTGGGGACTGAAATGTAGGCTGAAGTTTCAGAAAACATGTGCTTTACTTCATCATCTTCATGCAGGACATTTTAGTGGAAGGCGAATATTTCTTTAATCTCTCATCTGGTTTGTGAATTTAAGCAGTTCTGAGGGACATGGGGATGAGATTTAATCAAACTGCCTGTCACACTTGAATTACCAGTCTTAAGCTCCTTAGAAATTGATGGCTGTCTAAGCTCTGGCTGTTACTTTCACTGTGCAGCTAAGTAAGCTAATCAAACACGCGTAGTAAAGCTCCTACCTTCACTGTATGCTTTACTAATTTAAAGGAAAAACTCCGTATAAATGCACTGCATAGACTCTTGCCAAAGGCTTGTAACTTGGTCAAACAACATCCAGTTAAGAGTCACTCAAAATCATTGAGGTATGTCTTTGGGGCCAGTTTGCAGAGGTGAAAAGGAACATCTTTCTGGAGTTTGCCGTCTTGCAGTCTTATTCTCTTAACCACATTTAGCATTTGACCATTGTAGTTTCTGAGATACCTTAACACACAGATGAAGTCTGAACCAGTGCAGTGCTGTTGAGTTTGCAGATTGCCTGACAGTGGCTCAGAATCCCAGTTCCTTTTCTAAGGTTTTTCTTACCATTGAAGTCTAATAAGTGTTGATCATTAACTGCTTCTTCACTGGACAGTATTCCTGTCCTTTCTCTAATGATCATGTTATAGAGACCTACTCTGAGGGGTGGTCTGGCATCTCAAGGAAGTGGATGTCACTTTTTTTTTTTTTAAACAAAGCTTGCAAAAATACTGCCACTTTCTAATCAGCCCCTTAAAGCCCTATAGAGTATATTTATCTCCTCCCCCCCCATACTAAGAGCTTTTGTGTTTTTTAAAAGCTCCTCCCCTTTTTTACTCAAGCAGCCAGTCCTAGCTTTCCTTATCTCTGCTACTTTGCTCCAGCCTTTAAAATAGAGATGAGAGTGTTTCTGTCTGGTGACTATCAGCCTCTTTCTTTGTGCAGGGAACGTGACACCAGCTCACTATGATGAGCAGCAGAACTTCTTTGCTCAGATCAAGGGCTACAAGCGGTGTATCCTGTTCCCTCCAGATCAGTTTGAGTGCCTCTACCCCTACCCTGTGCACCATCCATGTGACAGGCAGAGCCAGGTGAGAATAATGACTGTGGTGAATTGGATCTGTTCTCTATTACACACAGAAAGGAGTACATTTGGGAAAGTTGTAGCTATGTGGAAGATATGCTGGATCTGTATTGTGAACCGATTCCTACCTTGCAGCTGAGCCACTAGAATGTCTGCATCAGATCAGTTTTATATTTGGTCTCTGTATTGTAAAATTGGACTCTGCTGTGCCTCAGTTATGCAGTAGGTTACACATCAGCATCACTTTGAGGCAAATATGTTCTTGTAATAGAGCAGACAGAATTCTTGAGTTTGGCTACTAGCCGTGAGCTGAACAAGTCATTTAATTCCTCAAGTGTTCAGTTTCCCCATCTGCTGTCTACTATAGTAATGATGTAAAACTTCATGTTGCAGATACTTTGAGATGTGATAGATGTGCAAAGCATTGTCTTCTGGGCTCTTGAGTGCTAATTTGTTAGCTGAAGAGCATAACTTTTTTGGAAATGTTTCTTGTCTTCCTCTTGTTTGCTTTGATCCAAAGAAGTTTTCTTTCAGTCTTGAATCATACATTCTAGGAATATAAACATCTTGTTTTGCAATAAAATAGCTGGGGGACTATTTCCTTTCTCTTTACTCTTCTTCTTCCTGTTTCATTAATTATTCATGGAGAGTTGGGGCAGGCAACTATACTGCATTAGGGAGGGAGGGCGAGTTGAGGAGGGAATTTATGCTCATGCATGCACATCAGCTGAATCCACTGTAACTGTTTTATCTCTCCACTCCTATTCAGCAGTAAGTGAAATTGAATCGCAGTAATTTACTCCTGAATTAATTAACCTAATGGGAAATTATTGCAGTTTAGCTTCCATTTGCTGTGGGCTAACAGCAGACAAAACAGTTAAGGTGGATTCAGCTGTTAAGCCCCTTCCTTTTAAAGGGGGTAAGATTCTTTTATCTATCCCCAACTTGAGAGAGACAGAGTCCAAGAAATCTTTTTGATGTAACTGTCATTCAGACTTAACACCACAGTAGTTGGAAGCATTTTTGCAGGTATTTGTTGTACAGAAGTGACCTGCAAAGGACAGATCAACAGAAGGATGCAGGACTGGGAGAGCCTGAAATAGAGACCGTCTATGAAAAAGATACTCTGCTTAGTTCCATATGTTTTGTTCATCAGTTCTATGTTCTTATCTTTTCTGATCCTCCAGGTGGACTTTGACAATCCTGATTATGAGAAATTCCCTAATTTCCAAAACGTGGTTGGCTATGAGACAGTGGTGGGCCCGGGTGATGTTCTCTACATCCCTATGTACTGGTAAGGAGCATGCAATGAGCTGGCACATGACAGGGCTGGGATGAGAGGTTAAAAGGGATGTGGAGCACATGGAAGTTTAAAGGGAAAAGATAATCTTTTTGTTGGAACAGTGCTGGGCTTCAGGAGATCTTGGTGTTATTTCAGGCTGAACTGCATACTTGCTGTGAGGTCTTAAGCAGATCTTTACCACTCTTTGCTTCCAGTCCTTGTCTGTAAATGAGAGAAAAACTACTTCCTACCCTGGAGTTTTGAGGTGTGTGGGGTTTTCAGATGCTATAGTCATATGTGCCACAAAAATGGTTAGATTTCAGTAACTAAGGGGAGTTGTACAAAGGTCAGATGGGGGGTTTTGTTGATGGCAGAGGGACAAGACAAGGTCACTCTTCAGTAATATGGCCCTCTGCAGTATCTAGGGATGTCTCACTTTGCAGGAGTTTCTCTCTCCATCTTGTGCTGTTTCTATGCAGGTGGCATCACATCGAGTCTCTGCTGAATGGGGGAATTACTATCACTGTGAATTTCTGGTACAAGGTAAGGACCTCTCCTTCAAACTTCTTTGTGGTGGTTCATTATTTCATAGAACTTTTCCCAACTTCTCTGGTGCTGCAGCATGAAGACAAAACAGTCTTTGTCAAGCGTGGCTTAACATTACAGCAGTAATTTTGCATGTAGGATTTGTCACTAGAAAAGACCTGAATTTTGTTCTGTCCATGGTTTGGCATGAGAGAACATTGTTGCTAATTATCTGTGATGCTTGGTTGAGTATTTCCTCTCAACACAGGTGATGCTGGGAGAAGGCAGACATTTCAGTAAGAACACAATGAGCTATTCTTTATTTTCAGGGTGCCCCTACTCCAAAGAGAATTGAATATCCATTAAAGGCTCATCAGAAAGTGGCGATAATGAGGAACATTGAGAAGATGCTGGGAGAGGCCCTGGGAAACCCACAAGAGGTACAATTTAAAAAGAAATGCTGCCACTGCCATTGAAATAGATGAGTATGGTCGGCAGAACTTCAGCCTCCAGCAAATTGTGTGGCCTTGAGGGAGAAGGGGCAATGCAGCAGTATTGTTAGTGGCAAGTCTTAACACTGACCTCACAGTGCCTTGGGATTACAAAATGATGAATCCCTCAAATTATAAAGCTTGGGAATGATTTGTGCATACCACAGTATGTTGTAACATTGGAAACCAGTCTCTTCACCAAGACTTGTTATGCTGTATTCTGGATATTGCCGGACAAACATTGCTGGTCAGAAGATGAACAGAGGATGAATGACAGTATCAAGGGGGTAATGTTTCAGGGCAGTTAGGGCAAGGTCCGTAACTAGCTTCTCACTGGAATACAGTATTGTTTTGTCTAGCTGTCCCAGGCTGAGAGCCACCTCATTCTGATAACACTCTTGCTTCCTTCTCTGCCCCCCTCTCCCCAAGCCTGGTTTCTGATATGACTTTTAGCAACTAGTACAGAGGTGGGCAAAATGCGGCCTACGGGCCTGATGTGGCCCGCCAGGCCATTCTATCCGGCCTGCGGACCCCATAAAAAAATTTAGAAAATTACTATTTATCTACCCCTGGCTGCTTGTCATGCGGCCCTCGATGGCTTGCCATAACTCAGTAAGTGTCCCTCCACCCGAAATAATTGCCCACCCCTGAGCTAGTACCTCATAAACTGAAGGATGAAACTAATATTTGGAATGTAGTTTCTCTCTGAAAATCCACTCTTCTGCTGAAGTTGAAGTACTGGGTGCTAAATACAAACATCTTCATAACAAACACATTTTTCCAAGCCCTGATCCTGAACTGTTGATCAGTTCAAGGACATGTTGGTGTCTGAAAATATTTAGTGGTGTTTTCTAGCCCAAACATCTGGTATCTGGGTGATCCCCCAAGGGGAGGTGCCTTTTTTCTTTTTCTTTTTTTTTAACCAAGATGTGAAAGGCATTTCCTGGCTATTCCAAGGCAATGTTTACTGATAGGTCAAGGCATGGTAAACATCTCTGTCAAGTTTTTCATTTCAAATGATCTCAAAATATCTCTCAGATTATACAAGGAGAACATTCCTTTGCTCCGAAATAGCCTCTGAATTTGGTAGTTCGTTTAATACGTAGCGTCCAGCAATATAGAACAAGTTTAGGACAAGAAGTGAATTAAATGGGTTACAACTGAAATTACAGGTGGGATTTTTTTTGCATACAGAAGTTGTATTTAGTATACCTGAGCTGGGATTTGACCAGGACACTAAGGCTTTCTTTTGTGGAAAGATATGCAGTATCTTTGAGATTGGTCTTGTATTTCATCTGAAAGATGGTACAGTCCTCTCATGGCATTGTCGTGGTTCATTATGAACTGGGCCAAATGTGTTTTCTGGAGTATAAATAACAAACTCCAGTGTTGCCAATCTTCTGTTTTCTTCACCTTACTTAGTTTGTAGGAGCTGATAATATCACAGCCAGAGATAGTAAGGGAATGGACTTTTGCAACCCCTGTTGTGGTGCATGTTCTGTGGCTAACAATCTCTCTTTGTCTTGAACAGGTGGGTCCCTTGTTGAACATGATGATTAAGGGTCGGTATGACTAAGCCCTAGCTACCTGGGTGACTGTTGGAGCTGCTTTGTTCACAAGCAATGGAAGATACTGAGCGCTAGTATTGCACGCAGCACTTAACAGACTGATGGGTTCTTGGCCCATCCCTGTCCCGCCCCACAACAATTTAAGGGGACTACTGGAACTGCAAAACCATTAGCCCCCCCCTTCTTTCCCCACTGTCATCCAACTGAACCTTCCACCTCCCAAGAACGAATCTGCACTTAATGGGCAAGAATCCATCTTCCAGTAACTGTGTTTTCCCTGTGTGCTGAGATGAGAAGTGTGGCTTCAGGCACTCAGATGTGTTCCTTTTGGGGTTTAAAGTGTATAAAGGACAGTTTGGGAGGGAGCCAGTTGTGATCTTGTTCCCTCAGCCTTCTAGAGTTCAAGCCCATCAGCTGGGTTTCTGTGGTGCTTGCAGTGACGCATGGTATCTGAAAACTGGTATGGAAAGCCTTAGCTTTTCATGACCCTCTTGTGTTAGGTCTTGTCCCTGCTGAATCCTGGCACTTGTAGATGGTGGGAATAAGCATGTGATGACTTTGGTATGAGGAGCAACTGGGCAGATGATTTGGATCCCCCTACCCCCAAGACATTTATGCTCAGGGCATTGGAGCTGGGTACGGAGTAGAATGATTGAATCCATATAGTATGTGCACACAAAATCCCACCCTTTCTGAGTCCTGCTTCTTGTATGAAGCTGGTGGGGAACCTTTTTTCTTCTGTTGACAGATTTCTTTCAGGAGTGAAGGTTTCATTCCTCTCTTTCTAAAGTCACAGTATGATTAAAAGTGGGTGTAGCGTGGTAAAGGGCCATAGACACGCCAGGACACTGACCAAGTCTCCTATGATTAAGCTGCATGAAAACTGATTTTCAGGGGTCCTGAACTGAGAGACTGTTGAATGACCAGTTCAGAATGAGACGCACACAGCTTCCCTTTTCTCCACCAGGGGGTGCCAGTTCCTTGGACAAAACAGAAAGTGCCCTTTACTGGTAAGCTCAGCAAGTAGTGTGTGTGTAAAGCTGTCAGGCTCTCAGTGTACCAGTTTGGCTTGTGCTGTTGTGTTGCACCTTTTCTTGTACAACCGTGTGGGAGAAGTGGGGGGAAGGTTTTTGTTTAAGTGTGTTTAAATTTGTTTGAATCCTTTGGACTTAGCACGGTAGCCTCAGAAATGGAAAGGCAAGGACTTGGAAGCAGCAGAGCTTCCTTTTTAGAGTCCCAGCAACCTACCAGAAGAGCCATCAAACTCTTCCTAGTTGTTTTTCCTTGCAGAGGCTTCCAATTCACATGGGGACATGCTCTAGTTTCTCATCATGCATTGCTATGCTATTCCTAGGCGGTCTATTGAATATGGCTGTAAGTGATCATAGAAATTAGAGGTGGGATAAGCTGTACTGGGTCCCATTTAATGCACCCCAATGACCAGTGAGAGCTAGTTCCTTTAACTTTATTTCCTAGTGCTTTATCTCCTTTTCTCTTTGGGGCCTATCTTGACATGCAGGTTTCTGTGAAGTTTACAGTCCAGGCAGGAGACAACACTAGGGAAATCCCATTGTATCTTTATCTAGTTCTGTGCTACCTTGTGCTGGGACAGTTCTAATAACATTTACAGTGAACTTTCCTCACATAGAAACAGAAGAAATACTTAACTCAACTGAATTGTCTGACAATATCTAGTGGGTTCTTTCAGTTTTTTGAATTGTTCTCAAAGGCTGGTTTCAGGTCTGGTGTCAAGAGTGGCACAGTGGGCAACAACAGACATCTCGTTACAGAAGATCCCCATGCCACTGATTTAGTAAAATGAAACCCCAGGTGAGGGGGCAGCAGGAGACAAACTTCTTCTCCAGAGCTCTGTCTAGATCAGAACCAAGGTCACTCAGCAAGTATTTTTCAACCCTCCACCTTGGAGATGGAGAAAAGGAGAAACAATCAACGTCTTCTGTCTCTGGCTAAAACTGAAGTCTTCCCAAAAGTTGTTGGAGTGTGGGCAAGTCCTCTTGCCTTACTTAGCGGATGGCCGATGTGGACCTTATCTACATGACATTGTTCAGAGCACGGCAGTCATATGAGCTGCTAGCTGGCGCCTCCATTTTTTGAATCCCACGATGTGAGGTCCAAGTGCCTCACAGAGAGGATGGTACATATGGAAACTATGGGATTTTTTTTTTATTGCCAAAGGTCTAACTTTTTAAGTGTCTGAGCAGTTTTTGCTGCACTTGACTGTCATGAAAGCTCACTTACAGTGCACTGACGGACTGACGTTTTCCATCCCTCCACTCCCCTTTCCATTTGTGCTTTCAAGGCCCCTGCAATGGTATCGGGAAGCTGTGTGTGTTTTACAATAGGGGTGTGTGAGAGAAACACATGGTACCTTCTGAAGTGTAGTTCTTAAATACAACCAATGTTGAACAACAGAAGTGTGTGGCTTTTATTCTCTGTGAGTGCTGGTTCCTAAAGCAGAATATACAAAGTTAAGGCATTCATTTTTGTGGGAAAGAGGACATCAGCATAGCATCCACAATCCAGAGCTTGGAATTCTTCAGCTTTTAAATTCTTTAAAGAAGTCACTACAGGTCAAGGGTGCCCTATTGCTGGCCCTTTAATCTTTTAACAAATATGGATAGTGCCAGTGGTGCAGTGTAACAGGGTAACACCTTCAGCGGCATTTTTAAGCCTACGAAGGTACCCAAAGTCATTTGATAGCTCAGTTTTCCTCTGGGAACAAACTCCACTCACCTGCCACAGCTTGATGTTCCTTGGTTCTTGAAGCTGCCCCAGGGCTTCCAAAACGATATCTACGCTCCCACTCACCAAAGGTGAGGGCCTTTTGCCTTAGAGGCTAAGTGCATGTTCCAGCTTTCCCTTAGCATGCCTCATACCCCGCAGAGGTTAGTTGTATGCGTGTCTTGGGACTTCAGCCTACTTGGCTTCTGCACCTTTCTTTCTAGCTAGGCCCACCAGCCTAGACGCACTAGATAGGCTCTAGCCCCTTAGTATGCTGTGGGCACATGGTCCTATACGCTGTTCTCCAACTGTGTTGGGACTCCAGCCTATCCGGCCTCATCCCCTTGTATATGGCTAAGCCCTTTTGCCCATACCTATTATCTCAGGCCTGGCTTTAAGGCCCTAGCCCCCCGCACTGGGCCTCTGGCCCTTGTCTGCTGTACCCTCTGGTGCTGGGCTCTCTAGCCCCTCTGTAGCTGCACCCTGTGAGTGCTAATGAGGTCTCCACCCCTACAGCCTCAGCCACAAACCACCAGTTTACAAAATGCAGCATAAGCAGTAAGCCCCTGGGCTATAACAAAAATAAAGGTAAAAAGGCAGTTTGCCTGCTTGCAGTGCCGTGGCTTGTCTCTGCATCCCAGTGTCTGCTGCTGTCTCTCCAAGAGCTGCTGCAGCTTCTCTGGGAGTTCTCCGGAGTCTACCCTCAGCCCGGTCCCGCCTGGCTAGCTCAGACCAGAGTTTATATAGCTCTAGCCTGAGCTCTCTTCCGGTCACCCGACCAGCCCTGAAAGTACTGTTCTTGAAGGAGCCGTTGTGCTTCCTAGTAACAGGGTTTATGTTCCCTGTTACATGCAGCTTCTTGGCAATGTCTTACCCCTATTCCCCTGAGATGATAACATTCCTTGGGGTAAAAGAGGAGTCCTGTCTACATGGTGTTATCAGTGTATTCTGGGCTTCTTGGAGCAATAAGGAATTGCCTATAGGGACACTTGCACACCAACCATAGGACTGATAAAACTTCACGCATGCCAGCCCACCCAGCCACTGTCAGCTGGTATAAGCATGGGTTAGATGTGAGGCCATGAGTGAGAGCTGAAAAACCTTTGTCAAAACCAGTCCCCAGAGCCATCCTGTGTCCTCTGTGCATTTGTTAAGAGTCTCTCTTGCAAATGAAAGGAAGTGATTCTTCCATGCTTCAGTGCTGGTGAGGCTTTATCTGCTGTATTGTGTCCAGTTTTGGGCACTACACTTCAAGAAAGATATGGACAGATTGGAAAGAGAACAGTGGAGAGCAACCAAAATGATTATAGGCCTGGAAAGCATGATTTATGGGGAAAAAAGAACTAGGTGAACTTATTCTGGAGAAGGGATGACTGAGGGAGATTTGGTAATAGTCTTCAAATACCTGAAGGGTGATTATGGAAAGGATGGAGATAGACAATTCTTTATGGCTTTAGGGAACAGGACTAAAACAATGGCTTCAAGCTACAGCAGAGGAAATTCAGTTTGGAGATTAGGAGGATCTTACTGAGGTTGGAACAGGCTACTTTGAAAAGCTGTGGAATCTCCATCCCTGAAAATTTTCAAGAACAGATTAGACAGACACTTGAGTGGGATGGTTTAAGTCAGAGATGATCCTGCCTTGAGCAGGGAGCTAGACTAGATGGTCTCATAAGGTCCCTGTCGGCCCTATTTTCCTATGATCAAACATCTCACTTTTTTGTAAGCAGCAGCAGATCTGCCCCTAAGCATAAAGGCCAGTGTATTCTTGTGAGATTCTACATACACACAGCTCTGGTATGCATTACAATGTGTGTTGATTATGATGCCTCATGTCTATTAAACTTTAAGGGAGTTAATTTATATGTGCCTGATAGCTCAGTGGGAACCATTTTGTGTAATCACATTCATCTCAGCTGGGTGGAAATTATTTAGGATACTTTTGTGTTCGTGTAGCAAGGTGGGGAGCACTCGGTTGGACAAGATCGGGGCATTTCGTAGAGGCATCCTTGGGTAGTTCCGAAACAGTGCACTGGTTGGATTTTTTTTTTCTTAATTTGTCAAATGCAGCTAGTGATTGGGCTGGGGAGCATGTGACTGCTCTATGATTAATGGTGTCTCCATTTGATTCATTGGGTTAAAGGCACATACATGGTTTGGGAGTGGAGGAGGGAAAATGGACAAGGGAAGAGGTGAATTGCTCGGTGAACAGTGAATGGCAGATAAGCAGAGGAGGATGGAGTATCAGTGATTGCATAGTGTCTAGGAACTCCAGCATTAGGCAGTTAGGATTTGGGTAGAGGCGATGTCATGATCCAACACTGCTGGTCTCTGTTTCCTGTTCTTATCTTTGTTCCTGCACAGGTTATGACCTGTATCTTCATGGGATCATGTCCCTTTGAAATATGTATTTACTTCTAGATCTGCACAATGTGACACATCATTTGTGAGAGTGGCTGCCTCAGCTTTCTATGATACCTATGCTGTTGCATGCCTTGTGTATGAGTAACTTACCTTGATGATAGTACATAGGGTAGACATGTCTAACCTTTGCCCTTTTGCAGCAATCATCCCTGAGCACAAAACCCTTTACAACAAGCCTTGCAATAGGCCTGTGAGTGACAGCGGGATTAGCCCATTTGTTTTTCTAGGTGGGAAAACTGAGGCACCGCAGTGAAGTGATTCATACAGGGAGTATGCTTTTGTACCTGATAAAGAATGCCTTGCATTTGAAAACTTACCTTGACTGTATCTTAACCATGCAGTTGTTCCAATGAAAAGTAACACCCACAAAAAAATGTAATTCCTGCACCATCATGACTATAACATCACTCCAACACTACTCACCATCATTCAGGCAGTGTGTGAACTCTGCAGAAGATAACCCATATCTGACTCATGTTTTTTTCTTCCCTTTATATGCCTACTTTGCATTTTATTTTCTCTTCTTTGCCTCTTGCTTCCTTTGCTAGCTCCCATTTGCCTTTTGTCTTCTGTCCCTTGATTTCTTGAAGAGGAGATTCTCTGAAGGAGAAGGAAAGTCTGTGGCCATGGGCTTCCAGGCTATGTCTGTTTTTATGGCTGAATGGAGACCTGTAAAAACAGAAGATTGGCAGGCTGCTGGATTTGTACAAATGACCTCCCTTTGTGACCAGCATCTAGCTGGGAGGTCTGATGGCACCAAAAGATGCTTTGGTGTTTGGTCCATGATCATGCGATTTCCCCCCCCCCCCAGGCCCTAATGTTGCTGCCTTCTGTTTCACAGATTAGTCTGTTACTCCCAGTGGTAAAAATCTATTGTAAATAGTTATCTTTCACAATACTTCCCTTAAACTCCATTTCCTTGTATCTTCAATTCCCTTTTCAATTCCCAATTCAATTCTAGCAATATCTAGTTGCTATTGGACCTCAGCTCATCTCTGTTCCAGTCAGAGATTGTGGATCTGGGTGGGCCCACCTCTGTTGGGAGGTTTGAGTTCAGCATCACATCTTCAAGCAGGTTAAGGGTCGCCACCTCCATCACGCATTGTTTTACATTGAGCAGGTCTTCAGACAAGGAAAGAGGAGAAGAGGCTTTCGCCAGGATGAGCACATGCAAAGTAAGTTCTAATTACTGCCTTGCAAAGTCAAATATTTGTGTGAGCGGAAGATTAATTGGCGGGGGAGGGAGCGGAAGTGAAGGCTCTCAGAGTGTAAGTGGAACAGATGCCCGGACGCCTTGGGGAAACGCAGCTTTCCTCTACAAATCAGAGCTTTAAATTACAAGGCTTTTACCAACGAGAACAGTTGTGGGAAGTCGTCTGCTCTCATTTGCGTAATGGCTTCTGTCACTGGTGATTAGACACAGGATGAAGGAAAAGAAATTTGACAATTAGGAATGAGCAATCATTAATCAGAATCTTTGTTAGAACGAGAGAAGGGGGGGAAGGCCCCACAAACAATAGAAGCAGCCACCCTGGCTATCACAACCCCACATGTTCCACAGCAAGGTGGCCTTCAGCCACACAACTGGTAGTGCCAGCATTGCTCTACAGTGTCCTCTCTGCCTAAGTGAGACGCAACATAAGGATCTCCAAGGTGAGCTATGGACCTGGCTCTGCTTAGCCAAAATAAGCTTTCAGGGAAACTTGCCTATGCCAAATTTTCCCCTGTAATTAGTGCTTTTCAGCCAACTGCTTCGTAAGGGGGTGAGATCATCTCTCAGATCCCTCTCCTTACCCCATTCTGACCCATCCCTTCAGTGTCCTGTTAAAGATGACCACCACTTTGCTAAGCCTTGCAGAGAATTTTCCTAGATCCTTTTACAAAGACACCTGCAGTTCCCAAGCAGAGAAGGGTTAGAAGGACCTTGAGTGGCATATGTAAAAAGGTGGATGGGCAAAGAAAAGCTGTCCAGACTCTTCTAGTTATGTCACATCCCTTGAGAGTAAGGAGGCAACTGATGGAGTACATGACAGGGTCAATAAAAGCAGCTGTGGTAGTTTCTTTGACTGCCTGTAGCCTGCCTCTGTCAGTCACTAGCACCAATCATTTTCCAGGCGCAGAGCATCACTGGGTTTTAGGGGTTTTTTTTGTATTGGATCAAATGAGCAATAGTGACTGAACTGCCCATTCATCTGCTTCAGGTGCAACGTTCTTACTGAATTGGATCCATAAGGCTGTAATACTACTTCATCTCTCTTTGCACTCATTTCTTCAGCAGTTCCCAGAAAAAGCTCCCTAGCTATCATTCACTAATAGATTGAATGATATTTAGATACAGTTAATGTGTACCTATTATAAAAAAGGTTGTGAGTATTTTCTCCTTTGTATGCTGCTGCTGCCCTTGGATTTTCATCTTCCCCTTCTTTAGAGACCAAGTTTGTCAGAGTGTCTGTACTACCAATACGTATGTACATGTTATGTGTCCTGAGAAATTAAAGGCTCCTGAAGCTCGTGATTGGAACTGGGTGAGAAGCCAGTTTCCCATTGAAACTTGGACAATTAAAAAATCTTCATTTTTTTCATCGGCGGAAAACTAAAATCCCTTAAAGTTCTTTATGGAAATGGAGGTGCCAGTAGCCTGATACTCAGATTATTTACTATTGCTATTCTGAGGTCACTTTTACCCTGTCTTTCACCAAAAACTCAACCCCTAAGCTGAAAGGTCATTCATCACACAAGTTTTATCAAAAGTGTTATGAATCCTCCTTTCCACCCCAAGCTTTCGATGAATCAGCATTTTGATAAAGTTGTCACAAAAAGGAATTCCCAATCAGTTCTACTCATGCTTTGTCAGCAGATGGAAAGTCTCTCCATTAGTACACAGCTGAGCCAGGTCAGGGATGGGTACCTTCCTTGCTACTAGCAAGAGCAGGGTACTGGACTGCCTTGATAGGTCAATGCTGTGATATAACTCCAGTAGATTGAACTAGAATGTAGTGAACTAGTATATTTAAAGCTGCTGGCAATGTGGTCTAGATGATCTCCTTTGAGTGTTCGTAGGATGTCTGGAAACAAGTGTCTCCTTAAATATACATGTGGGGATTATCTGCTTCTGATGTAGTCAGTCTCCAGAACTGAGTTTCAAGTTTCATATTTGGCCTCCAGTTCCCTGGTCAATCTTTTTCTTTTTCTTTTTTTTTTTTTTGGTTGAGACCAGGGGTGAGGGGGGAGATTTATAGACTCACTTTCCTCTCCCTTATTGTAGAATAGACTCTCTCAAAGATGTGTAATTCATAGATGCTCGGGTTGGAAGGGACCTCAACAGATCATGGAGTCTGACCCCCTGCCTAGGCAGGAAAGAGCACTGGGGTCAGATGATCCCAGCCAGATGCCTATCCAGCTTTCTCTTAAAGACCCCCAAGGTAGGAGAGAGCACCACCTCCCTTGGAAGCCCATTCCAAATTTTGGCCACCCTCACCATGAAGTTTTTCCTGGTATCTAGCCTAAATCTACTCTCTGTCAGTTTGTGACCATTGTTTCTTGTTACCCCAAGAGGCACCCTGGTGAACAGAGCATCTCCGATCCCTTGCTGCGTCCCCCCGAATGAATTTGTAGGCGGCCACAAGATCACTTCTCAGCCTTCTCTTGCGGAGGCTGAAGAGGTTCAGGTCCCTCAGTCTCTGCTCATAGGGCTTGTCCTGTAAGCCCCTGACCATACAAATGGCCCTCTTCTGGACCCTCCTGATTGACTGTGGGGAAAAATAAACAACTCAAGCTGAAGATGCTAGGGTTTTTTTAATCCTAGGAATCTAAACTGTGACTGGTAAAATATATTTTGAAAAAGTATAGCAAAGAGTGTGTGCGTGTGTGTGTTGCTTCCAAAGACCCCAGTCAGGATTATGATCATATTCTGCTGGGTGCTAGACAGACATTGAAAAGAAGACAATGTGTGAAGGGCTATTAGGACCTTGTTTTAAATCTGGGGACATCCTCTGAACACGCTTTTCTAATCTTATGTGGTGATAAAAAGAGTCCGTAGAGTAAGATGCTTACATGTAGGCCATCAAAACCCGTTTAATCCCCAGCAAACACAACTTGAACTACTCTTGACCGTGTCCTCCACACTGCTGTAGTAAAATATGGCTCCCCTTCTTCCTAGATTTACAGTACAAGCACCCTACTTAAATGTCAGTCTGAAGGAAGGAAGGACATACCTGGTATTTCACAGGCTTATCCAAGCGATCTGGAATTGTTTCCTAGCTCTGCCATGTACTTCCTGTGTGACCTTCAGCGAGTCACTTGGTCTCCCTGTGCTGCAGATTCCCATCTATACAATGGAAGTCATGGGTCATTTTCTCTTATGGTTTGTCTGTCTTGTGTACTTAGGTTGTAAACCGCTTGGGCTCTGGATTGTCTTCCTATGATGTATATGAACAACCCCTAGCACATTGAAGCATGCCAGTGCTATTGTCATATAAATATTAATTGGGACAGCTATAAACAAGTTCTCCCTGGAACCGCCTGTCTGTTTGTATCATCCAGTTTACCATGGGCCCTGGAATTGCCTCAATGTGTGTGACTGCCATTCCCCTACTCACTCTCTAGCTTCCACCATGGGAAAG
>NW_005841831.1:2803225-2909571 GCF_000455745.1 Alligator sinensis
GTAATCAGCTTGTCCTTTGTGTGGAACAATGGGAACTGGTCCTTTTCTATGCCTCAGATTAGGTAGGTTCCAAGGACCACCTCTGCCCATTTCTAGTTATCTGATTCCTAGCTGTGTGGCTGGGCATAACATCTACTTCCATAGAAACCTCCAGCAGATGATCTCTAGATATTGGAGCCACTTAGTAAGCCTTCAACATTCATAAATAGTACTTGCTTTTTTATATGTGCAAAAAATGGGGTACAGAGGGTGTAAGCAAGTTACCAAGTCACACAGCAACTCTATAGAAAGGCTAGGAATAAGACAAACTTTATGGCTCAGCCTCTTCCTCTAATCCAGGGGTTCCCAGCCTTTTCCATATCATGACTCCATGTTATAAAAGAGGACTGGCCTGCCTTTCTAGCCATGAAGAAAAGGAAAGGGGTCATGTCTTTCTAAATCTGCTTTTGACACCCATTCCAAGGCTGAAGGCTCAGTTCCTTGCTCCATACATCATAAGGCTAGACTGGACCATTGTGATCATCTAGCTTCATGGTAGTGTCTTACAGAGGGCAAACTTCCCTGAATTAATTCCTGCTTGGAATAGAGTAGATTTTTTTTAAAGGAAAACAATCTGATTTTGATTTTAAAGATCCCAGTGATGGAGGATCCATCATAATCCTTGATAAATTGTTTTTGTTTTTTTTTAATTCAGGTTGCTTACTTCAAAGATGTGCTAGCAAAACAGGGGGTGTCACCATAACTCATCACCTTTCCTTGAACCTGAGCATCATCTCTGATCTTGGGTATATTGGCCATATAACGGGATGGTTTTCAGCTTCTTTGACTAGTGCTTTGATTTTGTCTTTGTGTGGTTCTAGTTTTGTTAATTAGATCAAGCCAGATTTCCACTGAGACTACAATAGTAGCATCCTCATCAATCTGTAATTTGTCAAGCCCCTCTGAAGCCTTGTGCAATTGCTTTAGTAAATTTAGTTTCTTTAGGGAGAGTCCCTTGTTGGGGGAAGTGTTATGTTTTGATTGAAGTCCTCTGAGTGATTAATGTAAATTTTAGTTTATGATAGCGAGACACACCTCTAGTGACATATTCATAACACAGGCCAGAGGACTTCTGCCAGGTATTCCTTCATTCCTCAACCTTGAGGTTGAGCTAGAGCACATTTGTTAGAAAGGGACATCCCATCTTGATTTTAAATCTACAATATTTCCTAGTATGTTGTTCCTGGTGGTTAATTAGGCTTATCATTGGAAATTGCACCTTTTTTCTAATCTTCCAGAATTCCCTGATGTCATTGGGAACCTGGGTCTCCCATTATCCCTTTTCAAACTGATTAATCATTTGAGGCCCAGGTGATCTCTGTGAGGAAAGGAACTGTTGAGAGGGGCCACTCCAAAACCCTGGTAGGAGAACCAAAGGCTAGCAGTTGCAGTGGAGACCCAGGCTTTTATAAAGCCTGGATACACTGGACACTTCCTCCTCTGGTGGTTGGATCCAATCCCCTTCCTCTGTGTCTTCATTCCAGTTTCACTACCTGTATTCTACAACTCCCTTCTTTTTATTTCCCCTATACTGTTCTCCCTTGCTTGATGTTTCTGTTGAATTAAATTCCTCATTAAAAAGAGAAATCCTGCCATTCTAAAGATATTTGCAGAATGCCTTGCTGATCATTATGACTGCACCTTACATCCCTTTCCATCATCCTTTATCTTATTTATTCTCATTGCAAATTATTCAAGATAGGTGTGGTCTCTTATTGTGCGTTTGTCCAGCACCTGGCACAACAGAGTTCTGGTACATGACTAGACTTCATAAACATGACAGTTATACATATAATGGCAGCTTTAGACCTTTTTGACTGCTACTATAGGTTTAGGTTAGAGATCAGAAGGCAATATTTTACAGTTCGGTTGGCCAAAATCTGGAACTAACTTCCCAGGGAAGTGGTCCTTGCCCCTACCTTGGGCAAATTCAAGAGGAGGTTGGATGGTCACCTGTCTGGGGCCTTGTAAATTCATTCCTGCCTGTGGCAGGGGGTCAGGCTAGATGATCTGTTCAGGTGCCTCCTGACCCTAGCTACTATGAAACTATGTGTTTTGACTGTATTAGGATTTCCTTCTTTCCCAGCAGGTTTTAAATAGTGTGAATGCCAGTGTATCAAACTGATAGGATAGCTGCACCTAAGAAGTTTGCTAGGTAAACAGTAAAAATAATTTAGCTGGTCTCTTAGAACTTCCTTGCCATATTTTTTTCCTGAATCTTGTGATGGATGTTTACAGCAGCTTGGGCACAAAACAGTGCATGTTCACTTCAAAGTTTCATTCAAGTGCATAACTGATCTTGAAGAATCAAAAAATTATTTCTGCTCTGTTGAATGCAAGCAGGAATCCTTTCCTGCTCCCTGCTCAACTATTCTTGATCATTTTTACTCTTCACTTCAGAAAAGCAATGTGTTTCCATTTTTGCACACCTGCAAATGCTTCCTTCAGTGTTAAGCCCCCCCAAAAATTCATGCACCGATGTCTGGTACTTCTTTAAAAAAAATCCCCCAGCAATAGTAGCCGCACCTTCCAAGTCTGCTTCTCTCCCGCATCTTGAAAGCAATAACAATTGGAACTAATTAAAAAAAATAGGGTGGGGATTAGGTAAATCTCATTATTTCACCCATTCTTCATTGAAAATGCAAATTCCAGTGCTACTTAAAAATAGTTCTGATCATCTTTGATATAAACCCTTTTGCCTCAGGGTATAAGACAACCTGTTGACAGGTCAGGATGAAATTTTCCTTAGAGGCAAATTATTCCCACAACCACCAATTGCAGAGACTTCAGCACTTTCTTAAAGTTTGGTGGTGGTTACTGTTAGAGACAAAATATTGGACTAAATTACAGACCTAATCCAGTCTTTTTCCAAAATGGATTGTACATCCAGACAGACAATTTTAAAGACCTAGCCAGAGCTCAGTCCTAGTGATATCCAACTGGCAAGAGGATCCTGTGCCTCTGGGCTTTCCCTTGATGATGAGGATCCTAAAATAGTATAAACTAGCACTCGCTGGTCACATTTTCTTTATCACAGAAACTATTGAGACAGCTACAACCCAATGAAGTCTCTCGGACAACAATTCCCTAGCAGTTCCAACAGCCACAAAGGCCTGTGGTAAAGTCTGTGGAGCTCAAGATAGATTCAACTATACCCCTCATTGTGATGAAGGATCCTAAACCCACAGAACCAGAATCTAAGCTCCGTTACATGACTCCTTGCAGAGTGGAGTTCATTGCCAATCCAGATGTTTGAGGGTGGCCATGTGAGTCATAACTCTGGTCTTCTGATATCAGGTTAAGTTTATAAATAAGAGCTATTATATATCTCAAAGCACTCTACAGAGATCACTATCCCTATTCTACAGATGGGGAAAGGGAGGGACAGAGAACTGAATTGACTTGTCCAAGGTCACCCTGCAGCCTAATGGCTTTAGAATCCATGAACAGACAAAACACATTATAGAGCTACAATTGCTAGCACTCAATCTTGAACCAGTTCTCCAGAAAAATCACAACTTTGGCTGCTTAACACAAGCAAGTTCCTTCTGTTTGAAATCTCTTGTTCATCAGGAAATGTTTTTGTGCAGAAAGTTCAAGTGTAATCAAGTGTAGTATGCTGGCAGTTTTCACGAATTATATCTTTTATTCAAAGACTCTTCTGGACTTGATGCAGAATCCATGCTAACTGGATGTATTTGGCTTCATTGGATATTTTTACACTGTGGTGCCAGAGTGCCCAGTCATATCACTAAGAAAATAAGACTTTCACACTCATTCACCATTTCAGGGTTTTCTACTACTATTTCTTGTCCTGTCTGCCGGGATTGAAGCCACTTCCACACGTAAAACCACTGGATCTGTTCATCCCCAAGGCAGGTGCAAATCCAGACAATGAATTTGCTACTATCACTACTGCATCACTCCTCACTGCAGTCACTTGGGGATCTTCTCTCACCCCTCCCAGCAACAGTCTGGACAGGCCTGCTCACTGCAGACCTTCAAGCACAGCTGTTGGTTGACCTTCAGTCTGCTGCTACAGATGTATTTAAATGGGGTTCCCTACCATTATTTCATAATCACATTCACTCCCCCTTGGAAATAAGGTGGTGGTGATGCCCTTGGGGATGCCCCTAGCAGCATGCTTCAGATATGGGTTTGTAGCATAATCAAGACTAGTGGCTTGGGGTATCCCCAGGGTGTCAACATCACCTCATTTCTGGGTTTGATAGTTGTAGAATGTGAGTGGGTGTGAGGGGCTACTTCCCTCAGCACCTTGACTGTCTATCATACCTAATGGGGACAACAGCCTTCAAAAGTTAGATGGCTCATTTGGCAGGTTAGTATGATGGTCATTATTTTGTTTGTGACTAGACACTGAGCTGGACACTTCCAGAGGAAAAAGCAAGTTCAGTCCCTATTCTGGTTCCAAAACAGACCAGACAAGTTATAGTGGGTTAGAACTTAAGTCACTTCTGAAGTATGGCCTCATTCACCAGAGGAACTCAAAATGAAACCAAGTCACCCTGAACCATCTGTTCATTGCTAGGCAGGATCTTCACTGTACATTGTGCTCATCGTCCTAGCTGCTGAGTGACTTCTGGTCATTTATTAAACAGCATGACTAACATCTCTCATGGTTTTTGGGTTTTTTTCTTTATCTTTTTCCCTGGCAAGAAGTATATGCAATTTGATTTGAAGTTTTTTAAATATATAATGTTGCTATCTATCTATTAATGAAGACAGGTCAAAGAAATGTGCTTGGAAGCTGGTGATTTTGCAATGCCCCTTTAGTTTTTTAGGGAGTTCATTCCATAGTCACAGACTGGCCCCTAAGAACAGATAAGCATTACCTTTTTCATTGATCCAGAAGAAAGATGTTGTTGACCATGGTCTTCAATGCAGAGCTTTAGGGGGATTTTTTTGGTTTTGTTTTTTTCTTTTTTAGATACCCAACATCCAGGCCTTGAAGTTAACACCTGAAACCTGATTTTAAATGGTAAGGGAAACTAGTATAGGGAGGGGAGGACAGGTGTGATTTGCTTGCAGTAGTCCAGTGGTTCTCAACCTTTTTACATGCAACATACCCCTTGTTAGATTCAAGACGCCCCTTCATAATTTTTGTGAACTGAGCAACCCCCAGTACAAGATCTGTATTGTGTAGTGCTTGCTTCCTTGCAGAAGGGCCAGACAGTGGGGGTTGGAGAGAGGTCAGACAGAGAGAGCCTGAGTCTCTCCTTATCTGTATCTCATCACACAATTTGTTTATCCCCTCACACTTCCTGTGGCACCCTTTAAAGGAGCTTGCTGAACCCTGGTTAAGAGTCAGAGCACTCCTCATTGTTGGTGGGGAAAACTGTGGCCACAATCTGTACCTCCAGCACTGAAGACCAGTACATTTTATATTGCTATACTTCAGGCAAGCGGTGACTAAGGTGGAGGGAGCAACTGAGGCCTGGTCATGACTGATGCATATGGGATCAAGTCTCCTAACTACATGGAGACAATGGAAAGGATTATTGTCAATGCTGCTATACAACAGCTTAGCAGCAATGCAGAATCCAGGAACACTCCTGAGTTATGAACTGAATTCTCTTGAACCTTGGCTGCTTTGAATTCCTTCCTGAGGACTGCCCAGTCCATGTCCTAAGTCTTCTCTTGAGCTGCTTTCATTTTCCCTGTGCCAGTGGGAAAGAAAGCCACTTGCATCAGCCAGTCAGCGCAACACATGTAATGTTTACTGGCAAGACTGCCACCTGTGGATGATGGGATTTGCAAATAAATGCTGGCAACAAGTTGCAGATGGAGGTAGAGGATGTGGAGTTAATGAACCTCTGGTTGTGGGGATGGGCATACAGGCTAATATTCACAGGCTCATTCAGGTGATCCTGTCATTGAGTGGGGCTATATTTGTCAACCTGCCTTTTTTATGGACCACGGACATGGGTTATAGGGCAGCATTCACAGGCCTGTTAATCCTGGAACCACTCTCTCGGCAGCTAGGAGCATTGGCAAGCCTTCATTTTGAGGGTGGCAGGTGTAGAGCTTGGCAGGCACTGGCATTCAGAGGCTGCTTAGGTGACTGCTTCATAGACCTAGGCCCGGGCCTGGAGCTCATGGTGCTGATGCATGCCATTCTGGTGTGTTTGGTCCCACTTTCTGCCCACACTCATATGCCACCTTTTCTCCCCATCTGCTGTCTCTCTGGGCACCCAAATAAGAGCCCTGAAGGCTGCTTCCTGGCTCTCAGCACAGAGGTAACGCTGCGTTTATTTAAATCTTCTGCTTTTGCTGTTTGTTTATAGATCTCCCTATCCCATCTGTCTTTCTCTCCTCCTTCCTCCCATTCACTTTCCCTCCTCCCCCTCCTCCCCTGTAAGCTATTAATCATTTTGACAGGCTCAGCGATGGCCTTTATTTCCTCAAGGCAGCCAAGAAATGTCTGAGAGCACCTTTCTGACACCCTTGTGTTCTCTCGCCAATCGGCCCAGGCGGTTCTGTTGGAGTGACACCATCACAAATGGTGGACCCTTGTCACTGCCAGCTGGGGAATGGGCAGCAGGAACAGCGTCCAGTCCAGGCACCATGTGGGCCGCCATTAGCTGTGATGAATCTGTCGTTTCACTGCAACTTGAATGTGTCATTTTTTTCTAATCTCAGTTTCACTGCAAAGTCAGATGGGAAGAAATCAGGCTGCTTGGAAAAAATAAAGGCCACTGGAGGGAAAAGATTGGGAGGGGAGGGGAAGTCCTGAGGAACAAGTAGAATGGAGAAAGCAGGCTGGAATTGCAGAGGGGAGAGCAATGGGGGTGTCTTTGGAGATCATCATTGTTCTTTCTAACTTTAAAATCAATTAATTGCTTATTCTTCTCTTCTGCCCTTTCCAGCTCTGTCCCGTCAAACCCAAACTATTATGGAATAATGCATGCAGCTGTGATTACAGTACCTGGGTGGAGGCTGTTCTGGGAAGGTATCGGTCCAAATTTCTTATTCAGCTGATTTCATTCAGCTGATATGGACACCCTGTGTTGTAATGTGAATTGACCACATCCTCTCACAAACAGAGGTTGTTAGGGTACAGTGTGCTGACCTGGGTCGTGTCCTTCCTAATTAGAATCTCTATGGGTAGCAAGATATGCCATACTTCTAGAAGTGATTTCATAGAATCACAGAAATATATAACTGGAAGAAATCTCAAGAGGTCTAGTCTAACTCTCTCCATGCAGCATCTTCTACCACCTCACTCGGGGGCCCAGGGGGTGCCATGCTGCAAAAAGTGCTCTTTCTTTATAACATGAATGTTCCAAATCCAAAAACTTCAGCATAGCATGAGGGCTGCTGTGATCTGAGATGGACTTTGTAACCCGGCTGTGCTTTCTACACTAGTGTCTTTATATGCTTTAAGAGGAATCTACTCTACCTCCATGCACTCCACCATTTCAGGACTTACCCTTTTCTCTGGGGAGTCAGAAGAGACAGCATACTAGTAAATATAAATGATGAAATAAAAAGGAAGAAGAAAAGATGGTAAAAGACAAAAGGGAATCCCAAGTGATCAAAATGGGTTGCAGCTTGATTAGCTTGATTATGAAAGTGATTATGATGTGATCTGTAATAACAAAGGACTGGACTTGCAGACCCCAGAGGGTCCTTCCAGTCCTGTGTTCTTTGACATAAGTAGAAAAAACCTCTTGCTGAGCCAAAGGAATGGCAATAGGATTCTTCTAGCTGAAGAATGTACAGTGTGTGAAATACAAATGTGAAATGTGCCACTTCTTCAGCAATGACAATGGCAAGAGTAGGTGGAAGGGAATGAATACTTCCACTTTGAGATGGAATGTAGCAAGTCAAAGCTATGGCAAACTTCTGGGTAGGAAGTGAAAAGGAAACCTATAGTTAGATACAACTTTAAGAAGAATTTAGACAGATAGATTATAATTACCCAGATTCAAGCAGAAGCTCACACCTCTGTTCTTGTGTACACACAAGATCCCACCTGAGAGGCAGAATCTGTAGTGGCATAAGGGCTCCCTAGCAGCATTCTGGAATATAGTGGCATCTACACCAAACTTTCTTTCTGCAGTACCCTGGGATTTTCCAAGCATGTTCCCCATCTAAACACAGGTCAGTTCCAAAGCCACTTGGCTTGTGAGAGCTGAAATGGTCACAGTTCAAAGCGCCTTGGCCACTGGCTATTAGAGAGGTTGATCCAGGACCCCCAAGTTGTGTCTCCCTTATCTGTTGATGTCAGATGTGAATTGTGTCTCCAGAACTATGATGATACAAAGCAGGCAGGTATTGCTACTCAGCAGTAATACTCTAGCGAAAGGCACAGAGGCTCCATGGCATCCTTGTTGACAAATGGTTGTGTGGGCCTCCCAGTCAGTCCAAAGCATACAGCTGACTTCCACAGTGGCAGGCAGTGGTGAAAGAGCGTGGTACTGAGGTCATCATTACATTGTTTCACACTGATGTTTCTTTAAAGGGAATATTGATTTTGTGCCTGAGACACTAAACAGCAGAGTTTAAAGAGAAGGTTGTAGATGCTTCATAGAGCAGCAGTGGTTCCCTTTTGGGGCCCAAACAGCTCATCTTGAAACGGCTCATCTTGCTCGTTTCCAAGAAGGCCTTTTCTGTGGCATCATGTCATCCCATGTGTACTTCTCACTATCACAGGCTGCAATGGGAAGGAAGGTTGGTCTTGCAGCTCTCTGGCATAGGACTAGCCATTAGGAAGCCTGAGTTCTCCTCTTAACTCTGTAACTGGCTCAGCATGTGATGTTGTGACCAATGACTTTGGTATCTGTTCTCATCACCAGGGATCTGGTTTTCAAATGTCCTTTATAAAAATGCATAGGAAGTGAAAGGTTCAAAGTCCCTTGGCAGTTTATCATAATATTGATAACCTTCATGAAGAATCATAAAATCATAGAAAATTAGGGTTGGAAGGGACCTCAGGAGGTCATCTAGTCCTGCTCAAAGGAGGACCATCCCAAACTAAATCACAGCCAAGGCTTTGTCTAGCCAGGTCTTAAAAACCTCCAAGGATGGAGATTCCACCACCCCTCTGGGTAACATTTTCCATTGTTTTACTAGCCTCCTAGTGAAAAAATTATTTCCTAATATCTAACCTAAACTTCCCTTGCTGCAACTTAAGACCGTTGCTCCTTGTTTTGCCATCTGCCACCACTGAGAATAGCTTAGCTCCATCCTCCTTCAAACCTCCCTTCAGGTGGTTGAAGGATGCTATTAAATACTCTCTCAGTATTCTCTTCTCCAAACTAAATAAGCTCAGTTCCCTCAGCCTCTCCTCAGGAGTCATGTCCCCCAGTCCTCTCACCATTTTTGTTCCTCTCTGCTGGACTCTCTCCAATTTGTTCACATCCTTTCTGTAGTGGGGGACCCAAAACTGAACTCAGTACTCCAGATGTAGTCTCACCAGTGGTGAATAGAGGGGAATATGCACATCTCTTGACCTGCTGGCAACACACCTACCAATGCAGCCCAGGATGTCCAGTGGTGACATGTAGGGGGTGCACAGAGGTGCACATGCACCCCCTGAGAGCGCCAGTACACCTGCTGCACTTGCCACTTAAGTGATGGGGGGCGGGGGCAGGCAGGAGCGCCAGTGCCCCCCTGTGAGCACGGCTGGGGAGTGGGACCTCCGTCAGAGAGATTGGCTGCGGGGGACGCCACCCCCCCAATTGCTGACTTGTCATTGAGGGGGCATGTGCCCCCCCTGACTAAGGTGGCACCAGTCGCCCATGCGGATGCCATTAGCCTTCTTTGCAACAGTGGCAAACTACTGGCTTATATTCAGGTTAATGTCCACTGTAACCCCAACGTCCTTTTCTGCAGAGCTGCTGCCCAGCCATTTGGTCCCCAGCCCGTACTACTGCATGGGATTGTTCTGTCCTAAGTGCAGGACTTTGCACTTCATAGTTTCATAGTTGGTAGGGTCGGAAGGGACCTGAGCAGATCATCAAGTCTGACCCCCTGCTATGGCAGGAAAGAGAACTGGGGTCAAATGACCCCGGCAAGGTGTTCATCTAGCCTCCTCTTAAAGACCCCCAGGGTCAGAGCCAGCACCACTTCTCTTGGAAGTTGGTTCCAGATCCTAGCTGCCCTGACCGTGAAGTAACGCCTCCTGATGTCTAGTCTGAATCTACCCTCTGCCAGCTTGTGACCGTTATTTCTTGTCACTCCTGGTAGTGCTCAGGGGAACAGAGACTCCCTCAATGCCTGCTGGTCCCCTCTGACTAGTTTGTAAATGGCCACTAGATCCCCCCTCAGCCTTCTCTTGTGGAAGTTGAACAGGTTCAGGTCCCTTAACCTCTCCTTGTAGGGCCTGCCCTGCTGCCCCCTGATCCTGCGAGTGGCCCTCCTCTGGACCCTCTCCATGTTGTCGACATTCCTCCTGAAGTGCGGCGCCCAGAACTGGACACAGTACTCCAACTGCGGCCTAACCAGTGTCACATAGAAGGGGAGGATCACCTCCTTGGACCTGCTTGAGATGCAACTGTAGATGCATGGCAAGGTATGGTTGGCCTTCCTGACCGCATCCCCACACTGTCGGCCCATGTTCATTTTGGCATCAATAATGACTCCAAGATCCTTTTCTGCCTCTGCTCTGATGAGAAGGGAATTCCCCAGCCTGTAGGTATGCTGCTGGTTCTTCCCCCCCAGGTGTAGTACCTTGCACTTGTCAGTGTTGAAACCCATCGTGTTCTTATCCACGTACCCCTGTAACCTGTCTATGTCCGATTGCAGCCTATTCCTCACTTCTTCCCCCATCTTAGTGTTGTCTGCGAATTTGAACAGGGTGCTTTTTACCCCCTCGTCCAAGTCTTTGATGAAGATGTTGAACAGTGCAGGCCCGAGGACTAAGCCCTGGGAGACCCCACTGCCCACATCCCTCCAGGTTGAAAATGACCTGTCCACCACCACTCTCTGGGTGCAGCCCTCCAGCCAATTAGTGATCCATTTGACTGTAGGTGTTGACGCCACAGTTCCCTAGTTTTTTAGGTTCAACTTGTCCTTGTTGAACCTCATGAGATTTCTTTTGGCCCAATCCTCCAATTTGTCTAGGTCACCCTGAGTGCTAGCTCTACCCTCCAGCTTATCTACTACTCCCAGCCAGCTTGTTGTTATCTGCAGACTTGCTGAGGGTGCACTCTATGCCATCTTCCAAGTGGCATAGAGAATAGGCAGGATTGATGAGAAAATTCAGTTTAAGATGTTTTTAGTGAAGGGGCACTGGTAAACTTTGTTTGCTAATACATTTTGTAACATATCTTGTTACAAAATCGCACATTCTCACAACTAAGAACGTTCTGGCTATGTGAGAATAAAATTCTCCTTCTCCAAGGCCACTGCCACCTGAGTTGAAGGGAGATTCTCTTGAGCTGTTTGCAGCATAGCACCTATGATGTGCAGTTGAATAGTTCTTGCTGCACCCAGTAGAGGACAGTGGTGACACGCACATTAAACAGTTCATTGCAGTGTTATTCCTCTCTCCTTCAGATGCCAAAGAAGTTTGTTAACATAGGAAGGAATAGGCTGAATATATCCAACAGTGCATTTGGATTTCGCTGTTCATTTTATCTGCAGATTCAGGCTTTGTTTTTATTATTATGTTTTTTAAAAACTGTCATTGTTCTCTTTACCGCCTACTAATGGAAAGTTACAACATCATGAAACAGTAACGTGAAAACCAGCTGGAAAAAGGAAATAGTAAATTTAGCTCCCTAATCACCCAGAACCCAAGCTTTTTAAAGGGACTAGTGATTTTGAGAGCCCAAGCAGAAGTGTCCTTAAAAAGCTGAAGGCCAGCCTGAGCCTAGAAGTCCATTGGACTAGCCTGGTTAAGGCAAGCTAGTTGTTATAGCCAACAACTCACAGGAAGTTTTGTGACCAGCATTATATCCAGCTGACTTTAACTTTGCAGCCTGAATGACAGGGTAGGTTGACTATGGCTGTTTTTGACAAGAGTTTAGAGTAGCATGCTACTACAGCCATAGCAAGATACCTTAACATCATCCCATTCCCCCTTCCCCATCAGCTCTCAAGAAGTTGTCCTAAAGGTCTTGACTTTGAGCGGGCAGGTACTTATGATAAACCAAAACTGAGATGATCAAAATCATGAGCCACTTTTGAAGATTATGCTTTGTTACAAGAAAGAGTTTCCAAAGGTAGCTAGAACTCAGTTGGACGTGACCGTGTTCTCCTTTTGTGCTGGACTCCCACCATTCATTTCTATAGTCGACCGCAGTTGCCAGTGGGAGAGTAAAACCAGCCCTATGTAGACCAGTCTGTGTTGAAATGAATTAGATCTAGAAACCTATTAATGTAATAGCATAATGAACCTTGGCCATGAAGCCAGGGTCACCCGATGCTGCAGATTTTGCTCAGACTGGATCCTGCCTAGCTCTGATATAGGGATAGAAGCATAGGAAGAACCAGCCCAGAAGCTGTTGTGATACAAGTTCTCCAGTGCTAGGGGTAGAATTTCTTGGGTTCTCCCCCAGTTTAGGAAGGACAAAACAGGTTAGAACTAGTAAATTCAGCCCTCTAAGCACTTGTTGGCCTAATCATTTCCCTGGATTCTAGGTAACCCACAATATATGGATGGAAATGGATTATTTGGAATAATACCTATATGAATTAATTTACATGTCTATAGAGATGTGTTTGTAGATGGAAGTCCTGTGTTACATCCTCTATTTCCCACAGGGCAGAGGACACACTGAAGGGAAGAGAACAGCCCAATTATTTCCCTAAAGAGGTCTCTGGTTGTGGAGCCATGGTACAGTCTTATATTAGATGGGACATTCCTAGTATTTGAGGGGCAGCTGTATACCACCTTCCCTCAGCTGTTGACACAGTTCACCATGCACTGGCATGGTCTGGTATAATTAAGTATCATAATGGACCTGATTCAAAGTCTATCACATTCAGTGTGGGTTTTTTCACAGATAAGCAATTGTTGGACTTGCTGCTGCTAGGGTATTGTGTGCTCCTGAGTGGAATGGCTGGCTCAATTGCAAATGGAGAGAAAGTAGGTCTGAGAGATGTGATTCATACTGTGGAACAGTATGATATCCCTGGTCTAGAATGTACATGCTTGGGGAAAATGTACCATCTATACAGATTACATAGAGGATAAAGAACAGCTGTCTCCAGGACCCAGGCATGCAGAGCACATGGAGAAGTTCTAGATGCTGACTCAGTGCTGATAGTTGGACTAGATGGCTTCTTGACATTCCTTCCACCACCACCTTTCCATGACACAGACAAAGCAGAATGAACAAAATCCTTTTAACATGCAGTACAGTTACCTTCTCCAAGAACTGTCAAGGTCTCAGGTCCTTAACTATATGCAGAGTCTGTCTCATGGATGATTTGAGCTTCCTGGGTACTGCAGCTGTTCTAGATGTCTGAGCAGCATCAGGCATTCGGTGTGAAAGCCAGGGATCTCAGGTTAATTTTCCATGCTCCAGATATGTGTCATGACATCAGAGATTCTGATGTTGGAGACCTCTGGGCATCAGGTTAATTTGGCTGTTTGGGCTAAATCTGTCTGAGATTCTCTAGCCATTGGCAATGCCTCTGTCTGGGCTCTGTCTGTCTGGGATGCTCCAGCTCTGTGGGCTGCTCTCAGTGTTATGGATGTGTTGCTGCTGTCTTTGCGGAGTGGATGAAAGTGTTTGTGGTAAAATGTAATCAAGTGGAAAATTGCAGTGCATATAAACACATATGGCACTCAATGACTGGGCATTAGGCACAGTGACTGCAGGCAAAAAAAAATTATCTGTAAACATTTCCCAGCAAGTTTCAAAATCTTAAAGAACAATAAGATATTAGCAATTTAATGGGGTGATTCAGAGAGGCAGCGATCCTTGCTTTGGGAGAACGAGGATTCATGCAGCTGTGATGACAGGAGCGGCTGGGATTACTCAGCCACGCTCAACAAGCCTTGTCTTCCAGCACTAGACAGCTGCCAAAGGTTCCAGTCACATGACAAGGTGTCTGTGTTTGGGGAGGAGAGAGCCAGAAGTGGCCTGCACACTGCTGCTCCATCCTCATTTCAAGGAGCCCAGCCATTTACTTACGCATTGTAAAAGGATGCATGTCATCGCTGGCTCAAAAGCCAACCTAAATGGAGGAATGGGTTCCCTGGATTAGGCCTGGCTTTGCTAGGTAGCATCTGAGTAACTGCATGTTAATGGATGATTTAGCATGGTAGTTCCAGTTCAGTTTCTATCCCTCAAAGCACCTTCAGCTTTCATTGTTCGGTAAATGCAGCTCAGCCAGGAGGAGGACCACAGCAGCTGATACCCACTATGGCTATATCTTGTAACACTACACCAAACTAGGTTATCTGTAGGGATCAAACCTCTTCTATCTCTAAATCCTAGACCTTGACTAAAGGGCTGTGTCTAATGTTTTGAAGATAGTTTCAGGTTTATGAGTCTCTTCCTGAAATCCACCTGCTTCTAGGAGAACAAATACATATTGGGCCAGTATGTGACAAGGATCTAGGCTGATAGAAGTCAGGGTCAGATTCTACCATAAAGGTGCATCTCTCCTCTTATATCTACTGGTACCTTCCCTAGGTCTGGACTGAAGCAGGTTGTCAGGGTTATGTGGGGAAGTACACCCTGGTGTTGCTGCTGCCTGGGCTGTACCTCTTCTATAACTCAAAAGAGACAGGGAGATGTGGGTCTTTTCTTGGAGGTTCTGCTAGTGCTGAACCCTAATTCCTGGATCATTTTTGGGTGATGACTCTTGTTGTTGATGAAGAATGAATCACACATGCATACACCAAAAAATGAAGAATAGGACATTCTGGTGTCCTGGAGCTGGCAGCTTGAAGGCTCCATGTAGCTGATTTGAGTCCTAGTTGGTTCTGATCCTCCTTGGGAACAAGCTTTGTCCTGTGCAGTAAACTAAATTCTTCAGACAGGGCACATACCTAACCCAAAGCTGTAATATTGCAAAAGCTTTGCAATGCTCAGTGCCACATGCATGGCTGCTTGCCAGGAGCTGAAGGCCATAGATATGGTTCTTGCTTCTGATGCGTGTAGGGGTACAGCACCTCTTGGTTGCAGAGCCTTAGTTTACATGAAGGAGAATGTACTCCTCTGTAAAATGTGTCTTTTCTGGTAGCCTCTGATCCAGGACTTAGACGCACATATCCACGTAACTGGACCATTAAAACCATGTAATTTCAGTAGGACTGCCTGCCAGCCTGCACTAAATACTTCGCAGGATTAGGGCTTTAGCCCTTACAGGTAGGTCTACACCAGGGGTATCAAACATATGGCCCATGGGCTGGATCCAACCTGTGGAGCCTTCGGGATACTGACTGGCCTCTGTCCAACCCACCAGGATACTGGCTGGCCACTGGAAATTGTGGGGCACGCATGCTGTAGAATTCAGGGCCCTTTGGGCGTGCTGGCCATGGCCATTGGTGGCAACCTTGGCTCAGTGCTACCACCCCTGGACCCTTCCCCCAGACCCAATGCGTCTGTCAGACCTCTTGCCACCTCTGGATTCCTCACCACTGTCAGACCTGCCACCACTGCTGCTACAGCCATGAGTGACCACCCCAGTGCTTGAGGCTGGATTTGGCCTGTGTGGGGCCCCACAGTCCAGGCCCAGCCTGGACCCTGAGGGAAGTTTGTCACTGCTGGTCTACACTATGCAAGGCAGTGTTGTGTGGAGATACCCTTACTAAATGTTCATTAACTCTGGTGCAATGCCATGCTAATGCACCCATATTGCCTCTAGTTCTGGAGCTGTTTGCAGAGATAGTGCAAAGTGTCTCTGCTTGGTGCTCCCTAGAACCATATAGATCAACCCTGAAACTCTTGGGACAAGTATTGTGCCTGTCTTCCTCTGGATTTGGATTGTATCAAGCATTTATTCTCACCAGTGCATGCCATAAATGGTAATAATACTAATGGAAGCTTTTAATAACTTTTTCTATTTTCAATTTACTTAATAAATATCCCAAGTGCTTTTAACTTTGAATCACATTAAATTAGGAAGATTATTACTTGTGGTCACTGGCTGAATCACGTATGTGTAATAACACATCATTACTACACTGAAGCCCTCTCTGAGACCAGGATTTCATTGTGCTATGTGCTGCATGTACATGCAATAAGAGATGATTCTGCTCCAAAGAGTGCACACTCAGCATAGCCCGAAGTTGACCGGAGAGATGAAGTGACTTGCCTGAGGTCACACAGTAGTTCAGGATGGAGCCTGAAAGCAAGGCCAGGAGTACTCAGCCCACTAGGTCAGGGGTATCCAACTCATTTTGCTTCATGAGCTGGACATGGACCATGGGGCTTCTTTTAGACCAAACAGCCCAGTTTTGGTGGTGAGGCAGAGGCTTGTTAGTGCAGCTCCAGAATCCAGGGTGTGAATGCTGACACTGCTCCCCCTTCCCCTTTTTCCTTGCTGCTGATTTTAATCACCAATGAAAATCAGATAACCTGAATTTCATGGCAGGGAAGAGGAGGAGGGGGTGGGGGGGTGAGGAAATATCGGTATTAAGCCCCTGGATTCCAGAGCCCTGCCAAATTGCCAATGCAGTGGCTCTGGCAGCATGACTGACAAGCTCCAGGGTCTGCAATTTAACCGGTCAAAGGCCACATGCAGCCCATAGTGAGCTAGACAGCCTTGTACTAGGTCATGCTGCTTCTTACCTTTCCCTGTCAGAATTTTAGGGTATATCTACACCATGGCAGCAGGATATCCTAGCTGGGAGAGCCATGCTCACATCCCACTTCCACTCACACCCTCTAAACTGGGAGATAAACCAGCAATGTTGTTCTGGTGCTGTCCCGTACACCAGAAACAAAGGTCTTGAGAGTACTTACAGGGTTTCTGAGTTTGGGGCATACATGAGGCCTGGGAGGAGGTGTCCAGGGCTATCCTAGCCGGAGCATGTCACTGCTGCAGTGCAGACATATCTTTTGTCCATTTTTTAGTGCCCCATCCCTGCCAAACCTCATAGGCAGGGGACAGGTAGTCTCAACTACAAAGGGATCTGAAAACACATGAAACTTTGGTACATGTTCCTGCATTCACACTTATGTACAGGCAGTCCTTGACTTACAACGTTTCAAGTCACAATGTTTCACACTTACAACGTTTATAAATTGACACCCTTTTTCAACTTTATGACATCAGTTTCGACTTTACAACGCTTGATCCGATGCGACACCGTGCCAGCGAGCAAGTTTGCTGCGTCACCCATCTCCCTGGAGAACATTTGTCCAAACTTCCTTGGACGCTATCTTTAAGAAAGCAGCCAAGACTCCAGAAAAACCTGCAGCCAAGAGTCCTGAGAAAACTCCAGCCAAGAGCCCTTCAAAAAGTCCAACCAAGAGCCTTTCAAAAAGTCCAGCAAAGTCACCTCAAAAATCCTTCCAAATCCATATGATCGCTATTTACAATATAAATACATTAATGTAGCTATATTACTCATCTATAATTGATTGAGTACAAAATTCTGGGGTATTCCACCCCCATTTCACTGTTTTGAGAATGACAGCACCATTTCCAAAGCTCTGGAATCACATCCTAGGTCAGTTCTGATTGGCTGTTGCCATGACATTGCTGTTATCAGCACTGCCTTTTAGTACTGCCCCCTCTCCCTGGGGCTCTGGAGGTGTCCCCTGTGGGTGCTAGGCATGTGTTTGTGTGTGATATAAAGGGGCATCTTTTTCCATGAGCCTACTGTTGTGGATTCTCAGGGAGGGGCACTGTAGAAAGAGTCTTTTGCATCCTGAGAGAACTGGATGAATATTCAGTAATGAATAACTTACTTGGGTGGTTTTTGCTTGTCTACAAATCATCTGGCCATAGATGGTGAAATTTCTATATTCCTTCCTCATTCAGGGCAGCCAGTAGCTTTCTCCAGTGACTAGCTCATTTATGAATATTCAGAATTTGGACTATGCCAGTTAGTTGCATGAGAGTCACATGGGATTATTTCTGCTCCTGTTGACAAACCAACAATAGGGGAAATTTTCAGTTGTGCGTTGGAGTGTAAAATATGCTACTGGAGTTGTCCCCATGCTGGTCTAAACACTGGTGGAGAGGCAACATAAGGAGAGAGCTGTGATGCAAACACAGATTATATAAATGTAGTTATTATCTACATGAGCAAATATTGAGGATTTTTTCCCTGAGGCATCTGTTTGTGTGGATCATATGTGTAGTGGCATGGCCTGTGCACATGGAAACATTAGGAGGAGATGCAAGGACCATATACATGGTACTGCTAGGGTTCGTAAGTAGGAGGGCTCCACATGTGTCTGCATGGGATTCTCAGATGGCCAGAGGCATCCTCCAGCTGCAGGTTCCCAGGGGTAAATGAGTGTGGTCTCTCTGAGCAGTTTGTGCAGGGTGAGGTAAACAGGCATGTGTATATGAGATTTCCAGGATCACTTTAGGAGTTTCCATGTGCATTTGGGTCCCTCAGGACTGCTGTGGCAGGACTTCTGCATGTTAAGTGGTGAGGGTGTGTTTTTCTAGGGATTACCAAGGAGAGGCCAGTTCCCATAGCCTGAAGATGGATTTCCTATGAGGCATTAGGAGGTCCCTTCCTCTGTCCTGATATGTAAGTACCACAAAGATCCCTGGATGGACTCTGCATGGCTGTGAGGGGACTCCCAGTATGCTCCATGCCTGTCTCCAAGTATTGCTGTTATGGTACTGTAGCTGCTGGAGACATGCTGTGCCCCATAGGTAGCTGGACAGTGTATGGGCATTCCTTCTAGCTTTTGGGGGGTTAGTTGCAGAGGGATCTTCCAGTATGTCTGCTGTGGGCAACTTGAGCCCAATTTCCTGGACACTGCTGTGAGTATGTAGAGGATGTGCATGTTCATATAAGCAGCTGTTAGGGAGCCAGGAGAACAGAACAAGCTCCCTTTCACCTCCCTGACCCACTTCACTTGGCCTCTTGCAGGGTAGCCAATGTGGTTCTGTTGGTTTACCTTGTGCACCAGGAACTAGGACAGTGACCTGCCCATGTTTTATGGGGCCCTGGAGAAGTCACTGTATGGTAACTCTACTTGCCCATGCTTTCCTGGGCTAGGGATGAGTGGCTCTGGGTTCCATTGCAATCATTCTGCTTTCAAGACCCTCATCTTACTTCCTGACTTCCTTAAGAAGTTGCTATCTAACTGGGTTCCCCTGATGGAGTGGGCATGTTTACACTTCCTCTATGCCAGTCCCCCAGATCATTGCTGTGAATCTCTCCCCACCACTCCCCCACTCACTCCTGCTTGCATGTGCCCAATCCTGGATATGAGGAATGCAGAGTGGGGTTGAGCAGGTGCCAATAAGCATGCCTGAGACCACTATACAGTCACATAGACGTTCTCTGAGGACTCTAGTTTTGTCCCCTTCCTCTCACTCTTCTTCCACTGATGGGAATAATGAAAACTGCCTGACAGGGTACCCATGCCCTGGCAGTATCTAAACACCTGCTAGGGTTGATCCAAGCCTTGATCTTTTCCCTGCCACATTGCTGTCTGCTTCCTGTGGACTCAAGGACCCAGCAAGTGGGAGAAGAGACTAATGAAGAAATGAGCAGGATTGCCAAATCTCATGATTTTTGGCATTGTTCTTACAGTCTTTGCTTTGGGAATGTGAAAAGCTTAGCCCTTTCTTTTATAGATGGATAGATAGATAACTATAAAAGGTCTTTCTTATATATATGTATATGAAAGAGCTAAGTTTTTCACATTCCCAAAGCACAGACTTAAAGAACAATGCCAAAAATCATGAGAGTTTGCAACACTGTGAAAGACAACAGAGAGAACATCCTAATGAGTCCAAGCTTCTTGACTTCAGCTCAGCCAAAGAGAAAAAGCCTGGGACCTTCATGGGAAGGAACTGGGACCACAAAGGGAGCAGGCAATGCTTTGAGATTTCTAGAGTGCTACCTCCCTGAATTACATAACATATGGATGCTCTGTTTGGCACTCGGCATTGCAGTTGCTGCTGATCTGAAGACATGACACCTGCTGATCACCTACAGTTACCAGAGGTTTCTGCTGCAGTTGCAGGTGTTTAGCACTGCTAAATATCAGGCCCATGCCTGATTGCAGGGTTTTGACTGTAGTGGCTCTTATGCTGCATGGTTCTTGCCTGCAGCAACTGAGCGAGCTGTGCAGCTGTCTGGTGATGGCCTTTTACACCAGATCAGCAGCACTGCTATAAAGCTGTGCTGAGTGGCATGTGCCTGTTACCCCTGGAGCTACTGTCCATCACTCTCAGAGGAGCTGTGTTGCTATCACCTGACAAGAAACTCAAGTGTTGCTTATTTTGCAGCAACACTTGCACTTTGCACTGCTTCACCTCCAGGTAAGTGATGAAACGGAGGATTTTCCTGAACTAAATGTGAACCAGAAGGATGCTGTCAGTGACCCCTGGGCTGGCTGGTTTGATATCTAGTGCAGTTTGCATTACCCTGTTTCTCCCATGCCAACGCGTTGATGTTGACAATGTCTGAAAGCATTACTAGAGTTGTCAGAAGGGGGCTGGAGGCTTTGGCAGCTGACGGGGCAGTTGAGCTTTTGATGTCTGGAGATGTTACTGGATGCAGCTTGAGATTGTGGAATAAACCCATTAGCTGGATGTTTCTGCTGAAATTACCAGCAGTGAAATTCTCAGCAGTGTTTCTGAGACCATGTCCTATTGTGAATGGGGCCAGCACACACCTTTCTGAACTCTGGTTTCAGGCCCTCTGGAAATATGATTGCGTTTGATTTACACTCACTTCTCTTGGAAAAATTCTCCTTCTTGGGTTTATTTCTTGTGGGGAACAAAGGGAAGAACCCCAAATTGAAGGCTGTGGAGGACAACCCAAAGTGTACATTGAGCTTGTCTGCTCCTTTGCCCCCTGGAAAGGCTGTAGAAGTGTAGGCTTGCTGTGTTTCCTAAGTGCAGCAATTCATAGATTTTAAGGTGAGAAGGAGGACGTATATTAATGTGATCCCTTGTGCATTACAAGCCAGAGACGTTACCTGTACTAAACTCTATACCTTGTATTTGGCTAATGCATGTTTTCCAGAAAGGCATCATCCTGGGTTTAAAGACATCAAGAGAGGCAGAATCCAGCCCTGCCCTTGATAGTTGATTCCAATAGCTAATAACTTTTGCTATTAAAAACCCAGGCCTTATTTCTAATTAGTATTTGTCAGGATTCATCTTCCAGCCACTGCTTCTACCTTTCTCTGCCCCCGAGAAAACCATTTAGTACTTGGTATTTTCTCAAAACCTTTGATGGTATACAGATGCTGCAATCAACTTTTGCCTCCATCTTCTAACCTTTGACCTCTGGGCATTTCTAGGATTATTGCAACCATGCTAGATAAAATAAAATGCCCATCTTCTGTACAACAGTCAGGGTTATTGCATAGTTGTTCAGTTAGGCAGTCATTGCATTGCTAGATGTCACCCTTTGAAAAGTTGTAGAGTTGTTAGGTTATGGTATACCATTTCTGGAACAACTAACTGTACAGTCTCCACTTGTCATCAAAGTCCAGTGAGGGAGCTTCTATCTCTTTCCTTCCTGACTTTCTGTAAGGTATTTACAGTTGATCTCTGCACACCACGTTTTCTATGGGAGATGGCGTTAAGAAGATGTTAGCAATCTATAGCCCACTATCTGGTTACCAGTAGGAGATCTGTTGGCCTTGAAATACAGATTACCATTGGGTTGCCTGCTAGTAGGCTGTTAGTTACATCGTGGTGCTATACCTAAAAGGATAGGTGGCAATGGGAATTATAGCCCAGTATTGAGTTAGTTCAGTTCAGTTCTTGGGATTCCCATTCCTTCTTTGGGATTCCTTAGGAAGACCCACTGGTGACTAGAAGGCTGAGTCTAATAATCAGGGTAACAGTTTGGGAACTGTCCTGCCTACATGTGAGGGAGATCTAGGCTTCCAAACCAAGCCTTTTTACTTTTAATAACAAGAAGAAATACATGAAGAAACTGGGATGACTTTAAGATATCTGGGCTGGGATCCAGTTTGGGGGGCACATGCCTAAAAAGGGAAGAACTAAAGATGGTCATAGCTAGGATAATAGAGGGAAATATCAGGACATGGGCTGAGGTGCAGGAAAGACAAACTCCTCTTGGATAGCAACAGAGGCCTCCTTAGTTCTAGGGTGATCAGTTTGTGCCATAGTCATCTATTAAAAGAGCAGCAGCAGCTGGTATGAACAAAGGCAAGAACAGAAGCAATATATTTTGGGGAGTGCAAGGCATTTGTAGACATAGCTGCTGCACCACTGAATATCCTGTTGGGAGGATGGGCACTTTGTCCAGGATGCCTGTTTATTCTAACAGTCATTAGAATAAATTTGTGAGCATGAAATTCTTCCATCTGGCCACAGAGTGGCACCTTTGTTCTACACGGTGCTCAACAGGGCAGCATTTGTTTGGGGCAGGAGTGCAGCTACTTAAAGGAGAATTAGGTAGTTTCTTGGTTGGATTCAGTGTGTGTTCTCCCCAGTCATAGCTAGTTCTGTACCTGGGGGGTCACAGACAGCTGCAAGATGGAGCAGCATGGGTGGAATTGCCTTGTGTGTTCAGATGGAGACTCACACTAAGAGTTAGATACTGGATCTGCCTTCAGGCAGGGCTTTAGCAAGTTGGTGTTTACATGCTCAGAGACATACTGAGAAACCCACACACTAAAGGATGGCTAAGCCCAGAATCCTGATTCTCTCTCAGCCCTTTGGATGCTGGGGAAGGAAGAGTCCAGAATAAAATCCCTGGTCCTGAACCACTGCTCACTTTGAGCCTGATCAAGGAACTGGAAAGGGCCTGTCATTTCCAGTTGAGGCTTAAATGCCTGTGAGGCTTCATGAAAACAGCTGTCCTCTATGAAATTCTCCCCAGCTGGGGGCTGAGAGCTGCTGACAATGCTGAAATCCTCAGCTGTGTTCAACTGGAAGCCCAGCTCCTACCATTGATTTGAACAGTTACCCTAAACTTAATCCTGATCCAGAGCTAAATCCTGGCTCTGCCTGTCCCTGAGCATTAGCAGACCTGCTTAGAAATACTGAGCTGTGAGCACACAGGGAAACAAATATGTACACTCACCCATTGTTATTGGCCCAATGGTAGCACCTGTGTGTCCCATTCACATACCATTGTCCTAGGTGGTTAATGGATTGGGACATAGAAGCACATGATATTTACTTATGTGTTCCTGGCTTGCTTGGAGGCACCTACACACTGGCATACCAACTCGTTCATAAGTGTGCATCATAGGTTCAGACATTCATATGTTTGTGTATATATAGACTCATAGGTGTGTGTACACAGAAACATAGATATACATGTATAATATGGACACCAGACATTAATGCACACCTGCAAATGCAACCACTGCCATGCACACACTTGTTCTTTCTTCTGCCCTTTCCTCTGCTTTGTTTATATATGCACTGAAGTGGCCACATGATCTGCCTTTCTTCCGTCTTCATTTCCTTCTTTCTCTCTTGCAGTTTAAGAAAAAAACCCAGACCTCCTCTATCTGCTCCTATGCACGGTATGTTGGCACCAGGGCTGCTCTGCCTGGGGCAGATTGCAAAAATTCTTTCTCATAGCCAGTGGTTTTCTCAACTGAACTTTCTCTGTTTCACAGTTGGGATAGCTGGAACAAATCCCCAGTGCTATGGAAAGGCTAGGATGAATTCCAGGGCCCAGTGAAGAATTCCAGACCACTGCTGGTGTTACAGTAGCAGTAGGGACCCCAAGGTGCTAGACACTGTACATACATACAACAAAGAAAAGGTCCCAGCCCCAAAAGACCTGCCTTTTAAACAGCCATGAAGCCGGGTGCTGTCTAAAGGCACATTTCTCTACCCTCTGCCTTATCCAAGTGCCTAAACCTTGATGCAGAGAGACCCCTTCTAGAGTACACATGGTTCTCTCAGTCATTTGGCTCTTGACCTCTCTGCTGAGACTTCCAAAGGAGGTTGGGGTGGGGGGGGCGGTGAGGCATGAGCTTTGCTATTGGGTCTGTCCTGCTGGACTCTGTTTAAAGGAAACTAACTTAGACATTGAATTCACTTGACACAGACACTCTAGCAACCCTCCCAACTGCTCTCTGCACCTACCAACTTGGGTGAGACTCACAGCAGCAACCTGGCTCTATTTCCCCTTACATTTATTTCCCTGGTGAAGTAGTTTGTCCTCTGATATTTGATGTGTGAAGGAATGATCTTTGGTTGCATGTACTTTTCTGGAGTAACTTTGCCTTATACTCCAATGCACCCATCAGACCCTAGGGGGCAGCAAAATACTGTGGGAAAACTTACCTTAGACAAACTTTCTGGGTCTCTCCGGCAAATGGAACTGAAAATGGGTGACCAGGGGGGTTATAACTAAGTGTTGTGCAGTGAGATTTTGTGCTCCAGGAAGAGGCTGCTTGGGAAGTGGAAAAGCATGGAGTGAAAGATAGATGCCCATTCTCCTGTTAGAGAGAGATCCATAATTTCCAGAACTGATGATCCTTCAGAGTTTAACAAGAAGGGAACTTAACTTGTTTTATGCTTGAAAAGGGTTTACTGGGTATACATCTAATCCCTTGTATAACCAAGTGGTAGGACTAAGAGAAGTGATGTGGATGTGGATGTGGGCAAACCTGGTTGCAGTTCTACCACAGGTTCTGTGTGCACAGGGTATTGGTCCTCCTCTATAGATGCTACTATACCTGGCCTTCTGTATGCCAAGCTGTTAGCTGTGCTACAAGTTGGACTTGTTCAACAAGTGCATACTGGTACCAAGTGCCCTGCTGAAAGAAATAATAAAACACTAGACAGTTAGCCATTAACCAAGCTAAAGCTTTGCATGTGTCTGCACCTTCTTACGTTTGCCTCTGCCTATGGCTCTGAAAGTGCTTTTCCAGCATTAAATGAATCCTGCAACAGATCTGAAAGAGAGGGAAATAGCCCCCGCCCACACTTTTCATTCCAGTTCCTTCCCATCCATGGGGAAGCTGAGGGGTAGAGTGATCAGGTAATTCACCCAATGCTCCACAGCAAGTCAGTGGCAAAACCAGAAAAAAATGCAGGAGAAACCAAACAAAAGTAAACAGGTATTCAACCATTGCTTTTGTGGAGGCTAGTCTTCTCACCCAGGAGTTCCTGAGGCTGAGAAGAGTGGTCACTGGAGTCTAAACTGGGTATTGACTTAAAGCAGGGGTTGGCAACCTATGTCTTGTGCAAGCACACTATGCAATGTCATCCAGCCTATGAAGCCGGGACATCAGTGGCAATTCAGAAGGGCAAATCAGAGACATTTAGCAGTGTCCAGGTTGCAAACATGTCAGTGGTGATATGGTGTTAGGGGAAGTGGTGGCAGCAGTCAGGTCACTATCAGACAAAGCTCATTATTTCAGCCCACTGCTCCTAAAGGTGGCTGATCCCCTGCCTTAGAGAGCAAAGGCAGGAACCAAGCTGAAAGCCCTGGAGCACAATGGAGCTGATGGATCTGGGAGAAGTGGGAGAGGTGTGAATAACTTGTTCCTGATGTTGACTCCTGAGTACCCCTTCAAGATACCCAGAGTAGATGAGGCCTTCATCCCATAGCCTACTCTAAAAGACGCATCTTCTTTGTGTGCCTGGTTACATAATCCACATTCTCCTCCCCAGTACAAGTAGAGATTTTCAGCATGTCTTCACTGGAGAGCTAGGGGAAATGATAGGGGTTAGAGATGGACAAGTCCTCTTTGTCTATTTATTCTAGCCATCTGGGACCTGGGCTTAGTGCCTAGCTGTGCCACAGCCCCCCTATGTCACCTAAAGTCTGACATTTAATCTACCATCTACCTCAATTCCTCCTCTGTTAAAAAGGGCTGATATTTACCTACATTGTCTTGGGTGGGGAGGCTTAGGAGGATCAATCCATTCATGATGTTAAGAGATGTTCACATCAAGAGTGACAGTACCTGGAGGCTACCCCAAGTCCTGGGAGCACAGACAAAAAGGGTTTAAAATCAGTGGGCTCCTACAGGACAGGAACACAGATAAAGCTAATGGAGTACCTCTATAGATTCTCCTCTTTCTGGGCCTTGCCAAGTGTCCCAGGACTTTTGCTCATTGGGGGGTGGTGATCTTTCCCCAGCTCCTCAGCCCCTCCCCCTGCCATTCAGCCACTTTCCAGTCCCTTCGTATCATTCACTTGGCGATGGCAGTAGCTTTCAATCCCAGCACCTCGTGCGACCCATTGATAGCTAGTAATTTATGTAAATCTCCTAACATATGGATTCTGGGATCAGGAGAGAGGAGCTGTGTGTGAGATGAGATTAATATGTTTGTACATTTCCTTTCCAAAGAGAGAGAAGGGCAGGGAAGGCACATTCACGGTAGGTCTCTATTAGCTTCTCTACAGTCCCTGTAGCATAGGGCAACAGACACTATCTTATTACACAGACATGGCTGGATTCTGCTTCCCCATGATCAGAGGGTCAGGAAGTACAAGGAAACTTTTCCCACCTAGTTTGCTAATGCCACTGGCAGCCAGAATACAAGACAATAGAGTTGGTTTGTTGGTTATCTGCCCCAAATGGAAGAGTATCTAGACAGACTGGCTTGTGAACTGGGCAGAGGGCTAGCTAAAGTCAGTGATGCCTGATCCTTCTTCATTTTTTGCCCCAATTACCTGGAGCTTGGCGAAATACTGTTAGCATTTATTGTACATATCTATTTTCTTCTTTATGAAGCTCAGTATCTCCAAGAGCTGCATAGACTTAGAAGAGTCAACCATTGACAGAGCCACTGCATTTAACATCAACTGGTCCAGAGAGATGGCAGGAAATGCCAGGGACTGGGAGAGCTGCTGCTCTTGAGAGTTCTAGCCTGGGTGCAAGAAAGCCCATGTCTGATTCCTAGCTCAAGTGTCCTTATCATGGCCCATTCAGACCTGGCTTAGGGCTCTGTGGGACTTCTCTAAGCTTTGGTTAGAAGTCAGTGAAGTTGTGGAAAATGCAACAGGGCAAATCTCAGCAGAGTTTAGCGCCAGTTGGGGAGCCAGAAGATTGTCAATAGGCATAACATAGTGTCAATCTTGGTGCTAATTAGGATTATCTCCACTGAAATAACAAGGTAGCCAGGGAGCTCAGTGCTGGTCTGGACAGGGCAAGGGAGCTGCTTTTCCTGACACTCCTGGGTTTGCTGTTCTCTCTCCTGTTCTCAGCCCTCACATGTAAATTGCCCCCACTTGTTTTAAGTTGGGCCCTCTACACGGTTGTGTTTTCACCACGCTGCCTGCATTACTGCTGTTGGGTTAATAACTTAAGCCTCAAGATAAAACAAGATGCATCAGCCATCCGTTTGTGGCCCTGATTCTCAGTTTGTCCTGGGGTTTCTAGGAGAAAGAGTAGTTCCAGGAGTAGCCCCTTGGTCATTAGGCTCTCAGTCTCTTTGAGCAGAACCCCCCAATCCATCCATCCCCCCATTTTTTGGCCTTGGTCTTACAACCAGACCTGCACAAACCAGATCCAGAATGTAGAGTCCATTCTCTGTGGCCTCTGTGTATGTGTAACTATGGTTATACACATGATCTACCATTTCATCTCAGCACACCAAGGATAGCATTTCCAGCCACGCTTATTAGGGTGTGGATAAGTTTTCCACATCTCTTGTTTGTTGCAAGCCACCTGATGTGAATGTGATGGCGGATCTGTGGGGGCAGAAATGAGAACATATGGGGTGATGTTGGTTTCCAAGAGAGACCAAGAAGTCTTGGAGACATCTGAAGCAGAAGAACCCACAGGAGGGAAGGGAGCTGCAGTCTGATTCAGATGTTCCCAAGGAGTTCATATTCCACACCTGACATTTAGAAACCAGGAATCCTGCTGATTTATTGGATTCGATGCAGTGGAGTATATTTCACACTGTGTCATTTATCCTGGCTGTGCCAAATGCACGTATTGTGTGAAATGTCAGACGTATGGGAATTTTTCTGATTGCTCTTTGAAGCACTGGTTTCTGATACACTTGGGGAAGACTCTCTTCATGGGAGGCTGGGGACATTGCAGCATTTCTCTATCCAGCACAGGCCCTAAAACTAATGGTCTGTTGTGGGGACTGCCAGTGATGGGAACTAGTTGCAGTCCATGGTCCAACCCCAAAAGCACTACACCACTAAGATGGTGGGTTTTTAATAGTCGGTGCATAGGATCTCAGGATGCCTATCACCTCTGCTGTACATCCCACCTGCTTCTATTCTCCTATGACCATGCCCCCTCCATTCTACCTCCAGCCCCTTCCATTTTCCTATAGCCAGGTCCCCTTCTTGCAGCCCTGATATGCCCTTTCTACTGGCCCATATTTATGCCCCATTCCTTCAACATCCAATGGCCCCTTTACTCATCCATAGCCACATTCCCTCCTTCCAGCCCTTTTACCCCTTTCCACTGTCCCATTTCCTTCCATGGCCAAATACCCTACTCTCATCTTCCAGGTCCATTTCAACTCCACCATGGCAGCATGTTCCCCTGCTCTTACACTCCCTATCTCCCTTTGACAACACCCAGCCCTGCACTCCTGCCTCTTTCTGTGTCACCTCTAAGATTCCTTCCTTTCTCCCATAACCTCCTCTTCCTGCTGGTCCCATATCTGATTCAGCATCCCACTTACCATTGGGCATATTTTTAATTCTCTGTCTCTCGCTCTCTTTTTTTATTTTTGCAGTAGAAATCTATTGTGTTTTATGTGCCTAGAAAATGAATTTCTGTGTCAGAAGAGGAGAGCAATTACCACAAGCAAGAGAGATCAAATTGGCTCTTTAAAGAGAAAATAAAGTTCAGATCTTATCTGATTAATGAGATTTTTCTCCAAACCTTAACAAATCTTAATTACAATTACTCCAATGGAAGTGGTAAGGCAAAGCTAGGGCTGGGCTATCTAAATAGTTCTGCCCAGCTGGGGTTCATCCCGGTATGAAATCAGCAGGGAACAGGAATGGGGAAACTGCCCTGCTTAAAATCAATAAAGAAGGTTTCCCCATGGATATCTGACTGCCACTTTCCAAAACAGACCCTTGTGTTGTAGATCCTTCCTAGGGACCCTCAGCTGACAGGAACCAGTAAGCTTTTGTGAAGAGAAACAGTTCTCTGATCCTCTAGTCTGCTCCCTTTTCAAACCTACAGATTCATTTGTGCTGGAGGCATTTTCATTCAAAGCCTTTGTTTCCAGTAGAAATGGCTTTTATATATACATTCTAAATTTTCTGATCTTTATTTGAAGGGAAAAGGGATGAAAGCAAAGGTTTCCTTCCACACATTTTAAAGACAGAAGGATCCACTTGATCATATAAGCTGACTTCCTATATATAACACAGGCCAGAATTTTCCATCCAGCTACCGATATACTGAGCCTAATAACTTGTGTTTGGTTAATGTCTCACAAAAAGGCATCCAGTCTTGATCTGGCAACATCAAAAGGTGCGGGGAGGGAGGAGGGTAGTTTGCTCCAATGTTAATCACTTTCACTACTAACAAAACTGATTTTAATTTTAAGTGGAAGTTGTCTAGTTTCAGCCTTCACCACTGCTTCTTGTAACGCTTTTCCCTGTTTTGTTAAAGAGCCTTTTAGATCTTCATATTTCCTCTCCAGGAAAGAACTTATAAACTGGAATCAAATTACCTTTTGCTCTTGGTTGATATACTAAACAAATTGAGCCCCCTGAGTTTCTTACTGCAAGGCATTTCTTCCAAGTTTTGAATAAATATTATGGCTGCTCCATCTTTTCATGGAAAAGAATGAAAAGTGGTAAAACCAGGGAGAATCCCAAGCTCCCCGCTCCTCTAGTTTTGTTTCCTTCTTTATCCAAAAAAAATCAAAATTTTAATTTTTTTCCACAGAACAATGAAAAATATTCCAAAAGTTTTCAAAATGTTGCACAAGAGACTTAGCAGTTAATCCCAGCCTGAACCTTAGAAGAAACAATTTGTATTGTGTCATGTTGATGTTATTCATCGAGATGAGAGTAGGCTTTTACTAGGCTTTCACATTAGATAGTTCTCTATGACCCTAATTGCAATAAACTAGATGAAGATGAGAATTCAAAAACCTCTTTGCAAATGTTACTTATAGTAGGCAACCCCACTGCCTGGCTGCTTGCTTCCTTGCTCCTTTTCCCCATAATATTTGATCTGATTAGATTATAACAAATGAGAATGGGTTGGATTTTTCTGTACATAGAAACTGAGCTGGGTGAGATCCAATGACAAATATAATTGGACCTATAGTTTGGAGACAGTGTGGCTTCTTGGCAGAAGAGTCCTGGGTGCTTTCATTTTAATCTGCTGCTTGTTCATTTCAGTGGCCAAGACTATTCCTAAACAGTTCCCCCCCGGAGCACCCTAGAGTTCTCACCATTTTCTGAATCGGAGCCCTGGGAAAAAAAGCAAAACCCTTAAACATGGGCTTAATTTTAAGTATGTGACTCACTCCCATTGAAGTCAACTGTTCTTAAGCATTTGATTAAAAAAATAAGCCCTGGTTTATTTGTGCCCTTGCTTAAAAGTGCTTTGCTGGATCAGGGCTCAAATCCTGAGTAAACGTACTAAATAGCTCTTGTCTGAATTCTTAGCATCTATTAGCATTCTAATACTTCCTCCAGGCCAATTAAAGGTACAACAGTAAGCAATCTAGGACACTTATCAAGGCCTTTGGTTTCTCTGGAGAGAAATGGTTTTCATGATATTTGTATAAACAAAGTTAATGAAAGCTTTTTTTTGTATATCAAAAGAAAATTTCATTCTTAGCACTGGCAACATCAGACCTTCAAAATTGAGGGTACAGTCTTAAAACTCATGAGATTTCGAAAATAAGATCATTTGGCTTCTGCTCATTTGCCTTCTGATGTTGGTACTCTGGAGGAACGGATCATATTTTCAACCTTTTCTCTGCATCTGTAAGAGCTAGAAAGACTTTCTTTTTTGATGAAAGTTGAGCTCATCATCAGCTGAGAGCATCAGGCAAGAGTTGCGTTCTAGTAGCTGAGGATGTCATGAATCCTCTTACTAAGGCTTGCAATAAAAACATGTAAGTTGACGTTCCCTCTTCAGTGTTGTTACTCTGAGCAGCAGCATTGGGTAAAGGTAGGAAAACCAGGCTGCATCATTTCACAAACAGCTAGCCTGGACAACCTCAAGTGTTCAAATCATGAATCATTATTAGGTTAGATTATGGATTTGTATAGGATGGCTTTCATAGATTCATAGATGTTAGGGTCGGAAGGGACCTCAATAGATCATCGAGTCCAACCCCCTGCATAGGCAGGAAAGAGGGCTGGGTTCAGATGACCCCAGCTAGATCCTTGTCTAAACTACTCTTGAAGACCCCCAGGGTAGGGGAGAGCAGCACCACCTCCCTTGGGAGCCCGTTCCAGACTTTGGCCACTCTAACTGTGAAGAAGTTCCTCCTAATGTCCAGGCTTAGAGAGGCATGATCCTGCCTTACGCAGGAGGTTGGTCTAGATCTCTGGAGGTCCCTTCTGGCTCTACTGTATGATTCTGTGCCCCTCATCCTCCACAATCAGGGACCTGGCTACAAATCAGGCTATTTTTTAAATTAATAAATATTGGGGTTACTTTCTTTGCCTATGTTGTAGCCTTAAGGCACATGACAGTTCTATTTCCAGTCATTTTGTTTCAACTACAAGGAATGGAAGCTTTTTCTTTTAACTAAATGAAAGCTGAGCTTTCACATAATCCCATGACTCCAAGACCTGGACATTTAAATAACACCAAATATCACCAAATTTGTAATAACAATCACAAAGAGTTGGGCAGATGAGTCCAAAAAATAAATAGGCAGCAAAATATCAGTTTTTCACAATGAGAGCTAAAACTTGTAACTAGAATCATGTTGGTCCAAGGGAAATCCCTATATAGCTTGTTTCCTCTGAACAACTGGCTGAGAAGAGGAACTATCACCTCCATTTTGGAAACAGCAAAACTGAGGCACAGAGAGAATTTACCACATGCATCTTCCCCCAAAAATCAGCTTTCCAAAACTGGGATGTGTGTCTTCCATGCAAAGCTGATTTATTTTATTTTTTTGGTCAGAACTTCATTGCATGGAGGCACAGAAGGACAGAACAATGTGCTACAAGATGGGTACCATCTCAATACTGCATATCCCCATACCCTTGTTATGGGATAAAACCTGCCCCAAACTGGTACCAGTTTGAGCATGGCTGTGAAATGGTTAATGCTGGACAGTGCCAGCTCTCCCCTCCCCTTGCTTCTTGGCAGGGACAGAAAAGCTGGCAGCCATCTTGTAGCACAGTGTCTTTATGAAAGAGCCAGCTCTAGGCATTGATTTGGGAAGAATCTGATTTCTATATTCTGCCTTCCAAAAACAATCCATGTATCTTCTTTGGGGACATGTGGTATGCAAGAAAGTACGGTATACTGTTTGCTCCAAGCCACACTGGAAACCAGTGCTGCATAGGGAATAAGAGCCCAAGTGACCTGGCTCCTTTCCACTGTCTCTCCCAGTTAGACCACAGTAGCCTGTTCTCTAAACTGGTGTGAACAAAATTGGATTCTAAAAATGAGCTGAGTTTTACTTATATAAGGATCCAATACTGCAAATACCATGGCATGTAGCTCTTAGTGCCACACACACTCCCACTAACTCCCCTGGAGCGTCAGTTAGCTTTGATCATGCCTAGGGTGCTTTATATGATGTAGAGGTGCCATGTGGTTGTAGATTTAATGGAGTCATCTCCCCCCACATACACACATGCGCGGGCACACTTTATTATCTCAATAAATGTAGAAATTTTTAGCTGGATTTTTTTGCTATTTTGTATTTTTGCTGACAGAAATAGTTCTCCAGCATCATTGCCAGCTCCGATTCCTTTATCTGTATGCCTTATAGATTATTACTATTACACAAAATGCCCAGTGCTGTACAAGACACAAAATATAGACAGCCTCAGCAGTGAAGAGTGTATGATCTAACCAAAACAGACAGACGAGACAGGGCTTCGTGAGAAGTAGGGAAGAGTGACAATAAGTGCTGTTTTGTTTTTATAAATGTATTACGAACATTATTGAACTAGAAAGAGACACGTTTTTTCCTCTCTTTAATAAGGAATGTAACACCACCACCTCGTCCACTTGATCAGTCATATATTACACCGAAATGTAAAAATGCAGTATAACATAAGTTTGAGACATGAGGCCTGATCCAGCAACGCACTTAAGCATGTGTTTGCTTCTGAACAACAGGACAATCTAGGCTTGGTTTTTTTTTACGATGGAAACCTTAGATCACACTGTAGGTTGAAAGAGGCCCTTTTGTTTATATTCACTGGAAATAAAATTGCCCCTAAATCAGTAAGGAAAAACCTCATTTTCTTTATCCACTTAACACCCCCATTTGTGGTATGAGATTTGTGAACTTTACTATTAAAGCAGTAAGAAAAATTGCATGTATCCTTCCAAATGGAATAATAATTCTCGTTTATCTATAAATTCCCTTTTTACCCTGCAGAATCTACTGGCATACATTTACAGGGATGGGCAGGCTCCCATAGATTTTGCACTTTTCAAAATCACATAACTTGGAAGGAAGGTTGTCGACTTTATCTATTTTTGAATACCTAATGTAAAAGAATTCCTGTTTCTTATAACAATCTTATTTTTTTTCTTTTTGCCTCCTGAATTATTTTGAGAAAAAAATCCTTTTTTTTAAAGAAGTGTGTTTTAAGGAGGTTTTTTTTCCCCCCTCCTAATCCCCTCCCCTTCAAAACCTCTGCCGATTTTTTAATTTTTTTTTAATAGGGGCTTTTGCAACAAGGGGAAAACAAGCTAGATAACCCACCGTACCAAAGAAACTGAAGTTGACTCTAAGAAACCAAAGTAGGAGCTTGATTCAAAGCCCACTGAAGTCAAATGGAGGTACTCCATGACTGGAATGATTGTCCAGTGGAATGGTAGGGTACTGGACTGAGATTCAGAAGTCATGGACTTAATGATACTCGCCTACTGTGTAACCTAGAGGAAGCATTGGATCTCCCCTATCCTTCAGATTCCTAGCTGTAAAATGGGGACAATACTTCTATAACTCCTGTACATACGCCCACAGGATATGATCCATTAATGATTATGAGGCCCTCTGATCTTACAGTGAAAGCTGTTGGGTACATAGACTTAACTAATCTGTTTCCAAAGGAAAGAAGTTGTCTGTTATGGCCATAGGAGGAAGTAAATGATCAGACAAGTGTGATTTTCAATTTGATGGTCTCTCTTTAAGCTTACATAACTCTGAAGCAGTAAAATCTTTCTTCCTGAGGGATCAACACTGTGCTCTGAGGGCTGTCTCGTCTCTTGATGTAGTGCACTGGAAACTCAGAAAGCCCCCAGTTTGTGTGATTTTTGTTGCAAAACACCCAGCTCCTGTAAACCACAGTAAAGAGATTCCAAGAGTGAGGCATCAAAACAGCAATCGCAGCACTCTCAGGCTGTTCTGCCCAGCTCTCTTTCCAAACTAAATTAGACACAGGTGCACACTGGAACATGAATTGCAACAATAGCAATGCTTGTTTGGTTCCCTGGCATGTTTAGCCAGTAGAAACCAGGGGGCTCATGGCTTTCTGGACAGACTTAACTCAGATAGTTAACTCTGTTTGCTGTATTAACTCATTGCAAAAAACCTCTCTTATGCTAGCATGACGCATTGCTCCACCTTCACGTTTGGCCTTGAAATTAAGAGTGTAAAATTTAAAATGTAGGGATAATTTGAGAGCGACTAGAAAGTTTTAGAGGGAGAAGGCATCTCTGTAGTTCATTGTAGTGTTCACAAGATGGTATGTGTATACATACCAGCTTCTGTGTATGTGTGATTTTGGTTTTATTTGTATGTTTTTGCTCCCTAGTCCCACATTGTAATGCAGTGTATCTTCAGCTGCTGCAATACACCTCTGAGGCACTTGCATTTCAGTGCTGGATGAAGAGATTCATTTACATAGGGTTAAATCAGATCCTCCCATACACAGAGATCACATGAGGTACAAAGAGGAGAATTGGCTGGTCTGTTGACAACTACAGCAGTCTTGAGGTTGGGGGGCATTTCTGGGTGTAGTGGAGACGCACCAGAATGGCTACCATGGGAGAAGTTCTATCTTGGGCAGCCATATAGGTGTAGCAAAGTTGCCTGTGGTGGCATTTTGGTTTAAGTATGGTTAAGTAAATGTCTTAGATTAGAAGAGGCTGTAACACACGGCTGTTCAAAGGCCAAACCCAGATTTTTAGTGAGCATAAATAAATGCCTGTTTCTCTTCTATTTGTACAGCCCCAAACAGAGCCCTGGTTTCCTCCTAACAACTGCTGCAGAATTAACGAATGGCTATTCACAACAGTTGTATTAGTATACAATAATGACCAGGCTGACTGGGCATCTCCTAACCCACCAACCAAGCAACATGCATTGAATGAGCCTTTTGTATGTTTAGTCAGCCTGAGTGATGAGTAAAAACCAGCAATTCCACCTGAACCATAGCCACTCACAAACATGCCCTTGTCTCCCCATAGTGGCTCATCTGCGTATGAATTCAAAATGGCAGCCGCAGCCTCCATTAGGCTTCTCAAGCTCTAGATGGGACTGCAGGAAACTTGAGTTCTAAGCCCAGCTCTGCCAGTGATCTGCCATGTGGCCTTGAGCAAATCGCTTTACCCTCTCCTGCCTCTTTTTGCTTTGTCTATTTTGATTATCAGCACTTTGGGGTAGGGACTCCTGGTTGCTACTGAAGTGCAGATAATAACATAATTACCAGTTACGATTCCTCTTCCTTGAGCTCAGCCAGCAGAAGTCTATGCTTTTAGTGTGACACGGCTGTACAGCTGATGACCCGAGCGGGGCTGCTTACACATACGCTGTCACTCGTTAAACAGCTGGGCTGGTTTGGTTTGTGCATGGCTTCTCCAGTGCTGCACCAACTGTGGCATCAGCCCCTAAATAGCCCCAGCTTCTCTGCGGCTGCTTTGATGTTTCAGTCATTTTCCTGTCCAGTGTCTTTCTTCCCTGGACAAGCTACCTTCCTAGAGTTCTCACCCGTGCCCGGTTTCATTGCCATCACATTCTTCTCCTGAAACTGATACAGCTGTTTTAATTAGTGGGGTTTTCGTTTTCCACCCGGAGGAGCCTCCCACCCTTCAAAGCCCAACTTTCAAATATTAACTCTCCTAAATGCCCGCTTCCCCCTCCACTCCCCTGCTTGCTCTGTAAATTATGTCCAGTTTTTACTTACAACGAGAAGGTGCCTGGCATGATAAATTCAGGTTAGTATCTCACTCCCCCTTTCTCGTGTGTGTGTGTGTGTGTGTGTGTGTGTGTGTGTGTATGTGTGTGTAAAGAATGAACAAAATAAAATTGGATCAAGTCATAAATTACCTTTCAGTCTCCTGGTGTCATAAATTGCCAGGGGAAGGCTCCATTTTTTACTTTTCTTTCAACTAAACAAGATAATTAATGTAAGAAAAAGGAGAGGGGAAGCCACCCCTAAGCACCCTTTGCCTTGATGTTGCTCAAGGAAAGTTCAAGGTTGCATGAGGAGAGGGGTCCCAGAGCTTCAAGCTGAGGGAAATGGCTGAAGGCTGAGTGTTTTCATTTTAGCTGGGAGGTGGGAGGGATCTGAACGTGGGCTGTGACCCATTTAATAAAATGCCCAGGAGAAAGGGGGGTGATGGGGTGGTGGTGGAAGGAGGTGGTACTGGGAGGGGGGAGGGGAGAAGGAGACACCAGTGACCCCGGGGCTAGGGGGAGGCTGTCACAAGATGAAAGTGGCCCTTCTTCCATTCCTTTCCCATTTAGTGCTGTCAGCACTTTTTAATGTCAAACTTTGTGAGTGATCGTTGGGGAGCTGGGCTAGTTTCTGTCTAAACTTTCCCAGGACTCCCGCCTGATGAATGCCTTGTTGGACACGAGGGCGGAGGCCAGTGTGGGTGGGCTCCAAGACTCTTGGGGGCCTGGCACTGATGTGGCTGGGGGCTGCCTTTCAAGACTTTCCTTTCAGCTAAAGCTTGTAGTGTGACCTTCCCTCTCCACCCTGCCACCCTCTGCATCCTCGCCAGCCCATACCAAGAGCGGCTCCCCCCAGCCCCTCAGCTGACCCAAGTTTTGCCACAACCAAGCTAAGGAAGACAGAGGTTCCCATCCATACCCAGCAAAGGTCCGGAGACTTGATTCCTAGTGACAAGAGCCCTGGTTTGAGCTTCAAGAGACTGGGATTCTCTTCCTATCTCTACTTCTGGGTGGCCTGGAGCAAGTCACTTTTTTGCCTCAATTTCCTCCTCTGTAAAATGGGGATAATGATACTGGCCTCTTTGTAAAGTATTTGGAGTGTTACTGATGACCAGTGTTATCATCCAAAAGCTAGGTATCATCCAAAAACTCCCATTATGGATCAGGACCTCTTGATGCTAGGTGCTGTACAAGCACAGAACAAACAGACAATTCTGCCCTAGAAAACTTCTCATCAAACTTAATCCAAGGCTGTAGGACTCCTCTTATTATCGGGGAAACACTGTTCTGTGGAAGAAAAAAAGCTCAGAGCATGTGTCAAAGAGAACAACCAAGTTACTTAGGAAATGCAGCTGGCCAAGCAAGGAGGGTCTGTAGCCATACAACATCCCCAGAGCGTGTAGGTATGGTATGCATGACCACAGGATCAGCATGCACCTGTGGGTTCCTGTGGGTTCAATGTTTTTATGTCTGAGAATAGGTATTCCGAGTCTTATTTAGTGTACGTGTGTGACTGATTGTATATTTATATGACATAGCGTTGGGTGTGAGGTGCTGGGTGTACAGTACCTCAGCTGGAGTAGCGCACACACTATTGGATGTAAATGTTTTCTCTATACTTGTGAATATAGCAGGGGCACAACATAAGAACCTCTGTGTGACATCAGGTGCATGTGTTTTCTATGTGTGCTGTGCTTGTCTCTTACAAGTCAGTTCAGGGCTCTTGTTGGTGTGCATGTATATTGGGTCAGATATAGTCTGTGTACAACCAGGGGATATTGAGTTGGCACTAGCTCAGCAGATGAAGAATGGTCTAGTACAGGGGTTTTTAACCTTTTTTAAGGAGTGTAACTCTTCTGGTGGTGGTGGTGGCTAGATGCAGAGCCGAACAGGGGGGCTTACACGCAGTGGCAGAATGGGGTGGTGGGTGGCGGTGCTCCATCCCCGTCTGCCCACATGTACTCCTCAGCACCTTCCAAGTACTCCTGAGTGTATGCATACCCTCAGTTGGCAACCCCTGATCTAGTACTTAGGTCACTAGCATAGATTTGCCTTTCCACTGACTTCCTGTGTGACTTTGAGCAATCACATAGGTCCAGCACTAATAAAGGGCAATATTACTTATGAGTTACGCACTGTAGTACCTAGCTCCTCAGCCCAAACCTGGGTTTGGCATCTGGTGAGGTTCCCTATAGAACACATGGAGAGAGTTAGGCACCTCAGCTTGGCAATCCAAAACATGGAGAGGGGGGAGTAGGTTGAGCCAGTAGGAGATGCCTGTGCCGTATCTGAACTCCTGACCTTCTCTGGAGATTAGGTTCCTGAGTTAGAGCTGCAAGGCAAGTGGTTCCACCCCACTCCTGCATTGGAGCTCCAGTTCTCTCCTGAGGGTAGGTACCTACAAATGTCTTCCTAAAAAACTGAGTGAGGTTCACTGTTTTCCTCTTAAAACACCAGTGTGATGGCACTGCCACCCATCTTTTATGTAAGTAAAGGGTAGGCCTTGCACCCTTCTATGGAAGAATGCAAGATTCATCACAAGCAGTAAGCCTTCTTCTGTGGCCTGGGGGTATGGTACTCAGCTAGGAAGTAGTTATCTCAGATTCTAGTCCCAGAGTTATTTCCCTTTTCTTCCCTCAATCCAGTGACTGTCTTAGGGCACAAATAATCCCTGGAGCAGGACCTGGAACCCAGGACTAAGTCCTTTTTATGGATCTGGCCTGTAGCCTCTCAAGACCTTGGATCCCCAGCTGCAATACAGGAGCAAGAATTCATCATGGAGCACTGGAAAGATGAATGCATTAAAGACCATGAGGATTTCAAACACTTTGGTTACAAGGCCCTGATATGCCCTAGGTATAAATAGGTGGCTGTTACATGCATCCATAGCACCAGGTGAAAGTGTGCTCAGTATGAGGATGTCTTAATAGTTTCCCTTTTTCAGGCCTAGTTGATGGTAATTGTATTTGGTTCCAATAAAACATGATTCACTCAAGCTAAAATAGCAACAAAGCAAGGTAACTGGGCTGACCCTAGTTTGCCAACTTGAGTTCAGCCCCCAGGTTCCCCATAGGCTCAAATACCTCTTTCTTCTGCAGTGTAAACATTCCTAAAGTCTCCACTAGCTCTACTCTGGGGAAAGGCAGGCATAATGTGCTTAAGCTGTGGCATTAATGGAACAAGTTCCCTATTCTCCTGTTTTATAGCTGTGCAAAATCCAATGTCTTATCTTTGTGGCTTGTTTGAGTCTGTATGTCTGAAGCTTGAACCCCTTTCTTCTTGGAACCGTGGATCTTGAGTGAGGAAGAGGAGACAAAAATGGACCTCTCCCTATCACTGTCAGTGTCCCAAGTGTTCTCAGGATGCCCATGCAGGAGTGTCTGTATTTGAGGGTAGCAGTTGGCACACCTGTTCACAGTGGCTTTGCTGCCCAGGTACTTCTTAAGGTGAAAGGTTGTTTTCCAAACACTCAGCACTCTCTCTGCTCATGCATCCTGCATGCATGTACTGACTGGGATGTGTGTGTGTGTGTGTGTGTGTGCATGTGTTCATTGTGGATCACCTGGATGCTGTGTATGTGCATATTCATTGTGTCACCTAGATGCAGATTGTTCCTTGTCTGTATGTGCAATTTGCACTCACAGCACGGGGGGGCTGTGTTGCTGCTTCATAGTATGTGCACTTGGTGTGTGCTGTGTGCTCAGGGGCGAGCGTGGGCTGTGTGTTCTGTGTGTGCTCTCTGCTCAGGGGTGTATCTGTGCTGTGTTGTTTCTCTGCTGTGTGTTCTGCCTGGCTCTGCCTGGCTTAAGCACCTTTCGAATACATTGGGCACAGCTCATTGAATCCTTTAACAATCTGACTCCTGTCTTCCTCTTTTCCCCCCATAGTCAATTTCTCATCTAAGAAGCAGAGAAAATACAGATCCCTTCCCCCTGCCCCTTCCCTGCCATTGCTGGGGTCTAACCCCTGATCCTGCTGCTGGGGACCCCAGCAGAGTCTCATAGCCCCTCCCAGAGGGGGAAAAAAAAAGGATTTGGTTGGGGTTTTTTTTTTTCCTTTAATGTCCTCTGATTGTGATGATTTTCCAGAACTCAGCAATTCCCTGCTCCCCTACCCCTCGCATGGAGAGAACTAGTTAATGGGCCATTAACTAGAGGAGGGGAGCACTGCAGCAGCTGCAAGCAAAAAGAACACCACCAAACAACAAGAGAAGTTTCAGGGCGAAAGCCCTGGAGACGCAGACATAAAGACTTGGCCATCAGCATGGAAATCAGGTGAACTCATGGTTAGAGTGGAAATTTATCTAGGCATGAGTCGTGGAACCCTGTGGAATATGCTGTGTACTGTCCTCCCAGCCCAGTTGTGCTCACTGTCTGTACCCAGGATGGGTAGCACAGCTGCAGAAGTGTGGAGGGGCCATAGCAAGGGAACCTTGCACTTCTTTGCCTGTTCTCTCTTCCATACTTTGCTTATTCTCTCCCTGCTCTGCCCCAGGAAGATTGCAAATTCCCTGGGACACAGACTAGCTCTCACTTAGGGCTATATGATCTTAATTGGGGCCTCCAGACCCACCTAAAATAAGAACAACAATAATGCTTAGTCCTCCTTCCCCCACTTCTTCTCTGCCAAGCATTTAGGCATGAATTTAAACAAATCTTTTGTCCTATTAGAAGTCCCTGGGATTATTCACATGGCCAAACTGAAGCATGTGCACTTGTGCTTTGACACATCAAGGAGCTGTTTCACAGCACGTAAAACTAAGCTCCTTGGGGCAGGGATTCTGACTTATTCAATGTTTAGAAAGCACCTGAGCACTTCTGAAGATTGTCACCTTGTATTACTGTAAGGCTGTGAGTTTCAACAGGGGTGCTACATAATATTAGCACTGTTAGGTCTACGCATGATTCACAAGATAAACCCAGAGATTTCAAATAGGAGTCCAGAGTGCCAAAAATATTCTAGCCTGTTTTGGTCTTTCTGACCAAAACATGGACTTGCTCTACTATTTTCCCATAGTCAAAGAAAATATGAAAAGCAAGAGTTGGCATTTTCCAAGGGCTGTGTCTGACAAGAGGTGCCTCAAAGTCTATAAAATGTTAAGAACATGTGTATTAAGTATCATTTGTATTGTAGTAGTGGGCAGAAATTTTAGAGAGGGATCAGAGCTGCAGTGTGCTGGGCATTGTGTACAAATGTACACATACATTGCATACAAATGCATACCAATAAAAAGTTTGCCCCTATTCCTAAAGGTTTATACACAGAGTAAATGAATACCAGGCCTTATCAACATTTCTGCATCATATCTTGGGGGGGGGGTTGGGGGGGGGGGGTGTCAGAAAATTGATTTTTCAGCCAAATAAGAATTTTTTCTAGAATGTTGAGATTTCCATTTTTTGTTAGAAACCTCAAGCCCAGAAAATGTTTTTATCAAAATTGTGCGTGTACGCATGCATTTGTGTATGTGTGGAGTCATTCCTGACCAGCGGTAATTGATGATAACAAGTGATATAAATAACGCTGGTCAATGTCCCTACAGAAATCAATAGGAATCACAGATGTTGAGCAGGAGTCGAAGGTGCCCAGGGACAGGTGGCTGACTGATGACAGTGTCTTGAGTTGAGACTGGAAGAGATGGGCTCAGCTCCTCTGCTAGCTAAATAAGCATTTCAAAAGCATGATTCACCAGTTAAAGACAAGCAATGAGGGGCTGTCCTAGTGATCTTTTAATAGCTGTAATTATAGGGTGAAGAAGGGATGGTGCTAAATTTTATGCACAGATGTGGGACTGAAGAAATCTGGGTTCTACTGGTTCAGCCACAGACCCCCCTGCATAATCCTAGACACATCATTTATTTGTTGTGCCTCAGTTTCTTTATTCTTAAGTGTTATGATATCGATTTACTTTATAGCAGAGGACAGTTGTAGAGCTAATGACTGTAAAATGCTTTGAAATCTTCACATAGAAAGAGGCTATGGACGTATGAGATAGCTAACACACATTGTCTTTAAATTAGGCACTTTCAGCCAGCACTGTAGAAAAACAGAATCTTAGAAAATTAGGGTTGGATGGGACCTCAGGAGGTCATCTACCCCCTGCTCAAAGCAGGACCAGCCCCAACTAGATCATCCCAGCCAAAGTTTTGTCTAGCCAGGTCTTAAACCTCCAAGGATGGAACTTCCACAGCCTCTCCAGGTAATCTGTTCCAGTGTTTGATTACCCTCCTAGTGCGAAAATTCTTCCTAATATCTAACCTAAACTTCCTTTGCTGCAATTTGAGACCATTGCTCCATGTTCTGTCATCTGCCACCACTGACAACAGTGTTAAATTCATCCTCTTTTGAACCCCCCCTTCAGGTAATTGATGGCTGCTATTAAATCCCCTCTCAGTCTTCTCTTCTCCAAACTAAATAAGCCCAGTTTCCTCAGCATCTCCACAGAAGTCAGGTGCCACAGCCCCCTCACCATTTTTGTTGCCCTCCACTGGACTCTCTCCACTTTGTCCACATCCTTTCTGTAGTGGGGGGCCCAGAACTGAAGACAGTACTCCAGATGTGGCTTCATCAATGAAACCAAACCAACCAAACAAAACAATTACGCTAAAAGAATCATAATGATGCTTAGAAGTAGTTAGCCATATTATTCTGAAGTGAGACAGAAGGTAAGTCAGAGTAGTTAAGCACAAAAAAAGATCATACTAAAGTTAAGGTTGCATGTATAACCTTAAATCTGGCCCTCTAAAACCGTTATTACAGTGGAATCATTAAATTGGAAGGCAACTTCAGGATTATCCAGTCCAACTCCCTATACAGATGCAGGATGTGCTATTCCTGAATCATCCCAGATGCCTGTTCAGCCTCTTCTTGGAAACTTCCAGTGAAGGAAATTCCACAACTTCCCAGGGCAGCTTGGTCCACTATCTGACTGTTCCTACAGTTATGAGGTTTTTCCTGATATTTAATCTAAATCTGCTCTGGTGCAGTTAAAAACTGTTGCCTTGTGACCTGGCCTCTGTGGTTCTCCCTCTTCTTATGGAATCTTTTCAGATATTTGGAAACTGTTATCCTGTCCCACACCTCCCCTTCATCTCCTTTTCTCCAGACTAAACGTCCCTAATTCTCTCTCTTTCTGTGTCAGCACATTTGTTTTTATTTCCTAGGTGTAGCTCCTTGCATATGTCTTTGTTGAATTTTATGTTACTTTCTATAGTCCAATTCTCCAGTCAAGATCTTTGTTTAATTCTAATCTTATAATCCAAAGTGTTTGCAAGCCCATCTAATTTTGTGTCATCTTCAGACTTCATCAGTAAAGTCTCTATTTCTCCATCCACATCATTAATAGAAATGTTAAACAGCATCAGACCCAGAAGAGACCCCTGTGGAATCCCCCGTGAGACCTCCTGCCTCCTGCCATCGATTTATAGTTACTCTTTGCTTGTGGTTATTCAGCCAATTATGTGTCCACCTAATGATAATTCTATCCAGCCCATTTTTCCCGTTTACATATGAGAATGCCCCTTCTTATTGTCTTTAACATTTCTCACTGATTCAATCTCATTTTTCACCTTTGCTTTTCTGATTTTGGCCTACATGTTTGAGTTGTTGGTGTAAAATAGTGTGTGATGCCATGAATGCACACCCTTTCTCAGATGGTATTTAGGGTTTGTCTGCACCAGTGGCAGATTCTGCTGAGGACAGGGCCAAGGATACCCCCACCCACCTGCACCGCCTGGTCTAGCTGACATACTCCAAGTGCGGAAGTTGGTGTTCTGGGCTTCTTGCTAGCAGCTGCTCTTAGGCACACTGTAGACTGAAAACTTGAGACTGAGTGCAGAGGGACAATCTGAGAGCACTGTATTTCCAGTTTGTAGTGTGCCTGTTAGGTAGGGCATGGACATGGACAAGGTGTCCTCAACCTCTTCCTTACCAGGATCTATCAGAGGTGAAAGCAAGCCTATAGTAGATCACTGTGCAATGTGGTATAGAAGAATTAGTAGGAGTATTAGTAGGAGCATTGCCAGCAGATTGAGGGAAGTAATTATTCCCTTCTATTCAGCACTGGTGAGGCCACATCTGGAGTACTGTGTTCAGTTTTGGGGTCCCACTATAAAAATGATGTGGACAAGTTGGAGAGAGTCCAGCAGAGACCAACAAAAATGGTTCAGGGACTGGGGCACATGACTTTATGAGGAAAGGCTGAGGGAACTGGATTTATTTAGTTTGGAGAAGAGAAGACTGAACGGGGATTTGATAGCAGCCTTTACCTGAAGGGGGTTCCAAAGAAGATGGAGCTGGACTGCTCTCAGTGTTGACAGATGACAGAATAAGGAGCAACGGTCTCAAATTGCAGCAAAGGAGGTTTAGGTTAAATATTGGGAAACAACTTTCTCACTAGTAGGGTGAAGCCCTGGATCAAGTTACCTAGAGAGGTGGTGCAATCTCCGTCCTTAGGGTTTTTAAGGCCTGGCCCGACGAAGCCTTGGTTGGAATGATCTAGTTGGGGATGGTCCTGCTTTGCGCAGGGGGTTGGACTAGATGACCTCCTGAGTCCCTTCCAACTCTAACTTTCTATAATTCTAAGAAGCACTGCACACTATTGCAAAAAAAGTGCTGGAGTTTACAGGGGTTGGAAATTAAATGACAACATTCACTGCCACTTGATGTCTCTGTGCTTCAGTTCTCCATCTGTTAAATGATCCTTCATTCCTCTTATTTTTGTCTTGCCTGTTTAGACTGTAAACTTCAGAGTAGGGACTGCCTCTTGCTATGTGAATGTACAGTGCAAAATACAATAGATTCCCAGGATGTCTAGGGTCCTTGAGCATTACTGTACTACAAATAATAATATAACAACTGCAGCAGCTCTTTCAATGACTACAACCATCTTTAACATACCCTATTGCAAATTCATTCACTATATCATACAGTTAAACAATTTGCACCTAGCAACACACACTAGCATGTCAGTTTATGAGGGGAAAAATCAGTTTTAATTTACTTGAACTTGTACAATTAGAAATATTTTATTACTTTTAGATCATTTGCAAACATACATAAATTCTATGCATAAATTCTCACTCATTATATAATTCATTCAATAATATTTTAAAGAAAATACATCCAATGCCTGAAGAAAGTAGTATTTATTAAGGCTATTTGACTATAGGTCATAAGAAAAAATATAAATTATTTACACTTGTATGGAAAAGAAACATAGTCAAATGAGAAATCATTAAAATACATTCTGTTACTAAAATACTTTATATGTATTTCTCTAAGACGTAGTTTGTGCATTACTGTACAACAATAAATTACTATTAAGAGGCATCACTGTCTGTGGAAGAAAAAATAATCTGGTTAAATGTATTACATGTTGGTGCTGAGGAAAATCATTACAAATATATTGTAGACAGAAGAGAATTTACCAGATAGTCTGTCAATAAAAAAACACTGGATCTTTATGATGCTGGAATTTAAAAGACCTGGTAGAAAAAGACAAAGCCAGTTTTATGAAAATATTGACATTTTCAAGGTTTTTACATTTCAAATTATATGACTTTCATTTTGTGGTGTTTTTACCCAAAACTTTATTTAAAAAACATTTTCCAAAAAGTTTTATTGAACAAACACTGGATTTTTAAGCAAAATAAAATTTTCTGTATATTTTCTGTGAACATGTAAAGGGAGAAAAAGATAGAGAACTTTTATGCAAAAATGAAACATTTTGACCACGCTGATTTTTTTTTTTTTCCGTGACAATATCTGTTTTGAAGAAAAGCTACTTTCAATGAGAGAACTTTTTTTTTTCCGGCTATAAAATTCAATAAACAATATCTTTGCACAATGTTCAGCAAAGTTCTTACACGCATGTATTTAAACTTGTGGCAGAACTTGCACCGTACTGGTTGAAGAGTAGCATGTGACCACACAATTAAAGGTATGTTGTATAAACGCACAACGGCAGAGTTAAGGTTAAACATTCAGCTAATTTTTGTTACTTCCTACCTTTTGAGAGGCCAAAGGCTGGCACCAACATAGATTTTTGCATTTGATTTCCCAAATGGTTTAAAAAGAAAACAATAAAGTAAAACAAAGGAAAACCTTGAAAAAGTAGCTGTGTGGCTTTGATGTCTGTTTGGGGAAAAAGTATGCAAGTATGTACCTAAACAGTATTTAAAACAAGAAGCAACATTAAGCTACTCCACAGTAGTCTGCCTGCTCACTTGTTATTGTCTCTCTGAGCTGGGGGTAGTGGTAAGACACCTCTATGCCGTGTGTATTGATATTGGAAAAAGACTCTTCTGCAGGTATATTTCATTGTGCAGTTGATACAGTTGATCTTTGTTGTATGCATCACAGATGACATTTTCAGAGCTGATGGCAGGATTTAGCCATGCAATTAAGAGTTGTGTAGCTAGGTGGCTTTGGAAGTGAAAGCCTATAGATGCAAATTACTCTGGATGACTGGGTAACAGAAATATGCATGTATGCTGCGCACCTGCTTTGCATTCAGTGTTAGCATGCATAGTACCAATAACTTTGTTGTCCTCTGTTATGTGTGACTGTGTCTGCTTGTACCAGAGTGCACATAGCTGCTCTGGATCTGCACACTCATCATGTTTACGCAGCTGAATTACTACTGTGCACATAGATTTAGGATGTTAATTATGCACTCACTATGTGGAGAGACCCTGAGTACGTGTCACATGCTCATTGGTTTTGTGCAGCTGTGCCACTGAACATAGAGGTCTTGCATGTTAATTACACACTTGGTGAGTGTGTAGCTGTGTTACAATGGAGAGATCTCGAATATTTGTTGCACACTCAGCTGTGTCACTGCACACACAGCTCTGGCGTGTTAGTCGCACACTTGATGGGTTTCAAAGACTTCGCCAGACAGCTTATGCATGCAGTTGTGTTAGTGTGTGCAGGTATGGCAGGCTTGTGACCCACTCCGTGGGTTTTATAGACTCTGTGTGTGCCTTCCTGAGCACAGATCTGAGACTACAGCCAGCCGCTGAACTCCAGCGGTAACAAACAGCCCCATTAATGCAGTGTCACAGATTTCATTAGGGCGTCAGTCCCAACCAACATGGCTATAAATCAGGGAGATTGTACAAGGGCTCACAGGCCCTGGTTTCAAGGGCCACATAGCCAGAGACTCATAACACTCAGGAGGAAATGATCATGAATATTATTTAAAAAATCAGAAATGTATATTAGAAAATCTCTGAGCTTATCAGATGGAGTGAGGTTGGGTAATAGCTGTTATTTATACTGCTTGTGCAGAGTGATAAAGTGGTGCTTTATGACCTGTGTTTTATCACTTAGAATAAGAGTCATGTGACTCCATTAAGGTTCCTTCTGTAGAAATGAAAAAGGGTAAATTAATGTGTTTTTTTTATTGTTAAATATTTGCACTCTCCTAAACCCAGTTTTTATTTTCTCTATTTAAGAAGTATCATATACGCACAAATAAGTTTAAGTTTTGATTGATGTAGAGGTGGGGAGAGAACTCCATTTATGTCAAAGTCTCTCTAGAGTGAATCAGCCTCCCACAAAGTAGTTTCTATCAGCAGGGCGAGGGAAGGCAGCACAGTCAGCAGTTAGACCAGGACAGTAAGTCTCTTTGGCTTTCCCAGCCTACCGTCCTCTTGATAAACTAGTTTGAATCTGACAGCATCATCAAGTCTCTGTACCACTTTGGGGGAAAAGGGATTCAAAGAGAATTGTATTGGAAGGATCTTTGCTCGGCTTCCTGTGAATCTGAACCAGATCAGATCTTGCCCAAAGGCTGTCTAATAGTACCCAGCACAGGAGAGACTGCCACGTGTGACTATATGTAAGGTGTGAGCAAACGCTGTGAGACGACATATGAATTGAAATCTTCTCGTTGCAAAAAAGGGGTGCCTAATGGATGTGACAGGAACACATACATGTCTATGGAATAGGACTATGGCAGTGCTGCTGATAGGAACTTGCTAAAGATGGCTTCCTGGAGTTGAGAGTTATGCTGGTTATGGGTCCCCACTGAGAGAGTTTGACAGGGAAGAGGAGTCAGAGAACTGGGAATGTGAGTACCTGGAGAAAGGTGAAGTCATAGAATGCAGATTGCTATTATTGTTAAGCAGTAGCCATTCGGATGGTGCCAAACAGGCCACAGTCCCTCCCATATAGAGCTTCAAATCTGACAGGAAGTGAGCAGGTGGGTGCTGTGGGAAGCCCAGAAGGAACATGAAGAGGAAGGTGCATTTGGTTTAGTTCAATTCTCAAGAGTCACATGGAAAAGACTTGATGGAGATGAGTTCAGGGTGGGCAATGGGTTGGTTGCCACCTCTGCAAAGAGGTTGAGTAGGGCCAGCCCTTCCCCACCCTTGTGGAACCCACTCAGATGTGGTTCTTCTACACTCTTGCAGCAGATGTGTAGTGCTTTGAGATTGCGATAAAATGTCCTAACTCATCAATTCATAAATCAAGGCAGCAATGTAGAAAGTCAAATGACTAGAAGGACAGTTGGGTCAAGTGTTTATGGAAGTGGGGCCAGAGTAGCAAAGTAAGCAACAAACAAAAGGTAACAGCATTGTAGCCCACATTTTTACTGGGAGAGGAAGAGCTTTACAGGACCTCATGGGTTCAAGCTGAGTATATTGAAGGCTGATCACATTGACACATGCCAAGCAACATAAAATGATTTAGGCCCATTTTGCTGTGCTCATAGCTAACCTATGTATTCAGGGACTTATTTAATACTTTCAGTGCAATAGCACTTAGGAGCCCTAGTCACCACATTATATGAGAGGCTGTACAATCACAGACCAGAAAGCTGGTCCCTTCCTCAAACAGTTCAGTCTCTGGCTGTTACCCACATCAATCCATCCTTGCTCCTCTTCTGTTGTTTATTACACTTACTTGTCACTCATCTTGTTCCTAATGCATGCTTGGCTTAATTCAGAGCAGGTCTCCCACATCCTGGCTGACTGCCTTAACTGCTCTTCGGTAAAAGGGCAGAACTACCACCAGGATAATGACCTCCGCCTTGTTGCTTTTTGTGGTAGCAGTGACTGAGTTATTAAGGTACTGGAATAAAAAGTCATTGGCATCTCTGCAAAGATTCCAGCACTGTTGGCTATGGATTTTGTAGTATAGTGCTGTTGGTACACTATACTACAAAATATGGTATGGAACGTTAGTGTATTGAACGCATTCAAAGGCCACTCTAACTTTGTTGAAAGAATTAGGTATATTTAGTCTGGAGAAAAGGAGATTAAGGAGGGAGGCATGTTAGCAGTTCTCAGTGTTTGAAATAGTTCCATAAAGATGATGGAGAGAAAATCTTCTGTGCCACATTCTGTCAGGGCAAAGAACTCTTGGCCGTAGTAGTGTGTCAAGGTCCCAGTTGCAGTTGGGAGATGCTAATCATTTTACAGGGACAGAATTGAGAGTTTCTGCTGCCCAGATCTTATAGTCCAGACATGTTAAGTGATTTGTGCAAGGACACACTGCTGGTCAGTGACAGAGCTGGGAGCAGACCACCTGACTCCCAAGTCTCCACTTAAACCCCACCGTCTACAGCTTCTTCTTATTGCCCTGACAAGAACATTACACTCTTAAAATCTCTGGTGAGTGTGTCAGTTGTGCTCTATGGTGTTTTTTCTTGTGACTGATCAGTCCTTGGGTATTTGTGTTTTCTTCCCAGATCCCATGTGCATGATGCTATATTTACAGAACTCAGGCATCAGTGCTTGATTTTAAGTAGTGGTGTCAGGCTGCAGGATTTATTTTGATGTCTAGCCCTTGCAGCATAGCACTTACTTGGCTTATCACAGTCATTCCCCATCATGGGCACATGATAATTGTCTCTAGAGGAAGTGAGGAGAAGGCTTATTAATTTGTGCACTCAGGAAGGGTTGTAAATCACTAAGTGTTTCCAGCGATAAAATTGGCTAAATAAATTAAAAGAAGCACTAATGACCCAAACAGAGCTTTGCGATAGCTGTAGAGTGGTGCATCTTAGAGCTACACTCAGCTACTCATCTGGCCCTCATGGGAATGCCTCGGTGTATCTCCAACACCCACCTCCTTGCCTTCTTCTTCCCATTGACATGACCTGACTTGTCCCCAACACCCTCTAGGGTCCATTCTCTTTTCCATAAGGTTACTTTGGTGTGTGCTCAACACCAGCCCTGGCACCTCATGCATAGCACTGGAATGTCTCAGTTTTTCCCCTCACCAATCCCAGAGCTTCCTGTGTCCATTGTGGGTAGTCCTACCCTTCCACATTCTGTAACGGCTGCAGTTTTTACATTTCTCTTAACTTTCTTTTTGAACCCATGAGACATTAAAGTTAATTTTACTAGTTCTGTGGCACTGATCAGCATGTTCAACCCAGTTTTCTTCTGTTAAGGATGGAAAATACAGTCAGGAAGCCCAATCAGTACTGCACTTGTTCACAGTAGCAGAGAATTTGAGCATATGTAGTATTAATGACACAAAGTAAGGAAATCTGTTCCAAAACACTGAATGTGTTAATAAAGAAAATATGTTAGCAAATGACCCTATCATTTTCACTGTTCATCATAGGGCTGGGAAATCTGTCCGTAAGGTACAAATTCTTGACTTTAAAAAAACTGACTTCAATAAGCAAAGGATTTTAGTGAGTGATGCCCTACAGGATCATGGACCACCAGGAAAGAGTCATCGAGTCCAGCCCCCCGCCCAAAGGGCAGGAAGTCAGCTGGGGTCATAGGATCCCAGCAAGATAAGCATCCAGTTTCATCTTGAAGGTGTTCAATGAAGGCGCTTGAACCACCTCCGGTGGCAGGCTGTTCCAGACCTTGGGGGCTCGGACAGTAAAGAAGTTCTTCCTTATGTCCAGCCTGAAACGGTCTTGAAGTAGTTTGTGACCATTCGACCTCGTCATCCCTTGGGGCGCTCTGGTGAACAAACGTTCCCCCAGATGCTGGTGGTCACCCCTGATAAACTTGTAGGTGGCCATCAGATCACCCCTGAGCCTGCGCTTTTTCAGGCTAAAGAGCCCCAGGGCTCTCAGCCTGTCATCGTAGGGTCTGCTTCCCTGACCTCTGATCATGCGCGTGGCTCTTCTCTGGACTCTCTCAAGCTTCTCCACATCCTTTTTGAATTGTGGAGCCCAAAACTGGACACAGTACTCCAGCTGCGGCCTCACTAAGGCCGAGTACAGGGGGAGAATGACGTCCCGGGATTTGCTTGAGAAGCATCTATGGATGCAAGCCAGCGTTTTGGTCGCTTTACTAGCCGCCGCATCGCATTGCAGGCTCATGTTCATCTTGTGGTCAATGATGACACCCAAGTCTCTTTCTTCCATAGTGCTAGCCAACATAGCACTGCCGAGCCTATAAGGATGCTGCGGGTTTTTTTTCCCAAGGTGGAGAACCTTGCATTTATCGGCGTTGAACACCATCAGATTCTCGTCCGCCCACTTGCTGAGCCTGTCCAGGTCAGCCTGGATAACCTGCCTGTCTTCTGGTGTGGATGCTTTGCCCCAAAGTTTGGTGTCATCGGCGAACTTGGCCAGTCTGCTTCTGACTCCAGTGTCCACATCATTAATGAAGATGTTGAACAGTATGGGTCCAAGGACAGAGCCTTGGGGGACCCCACTGGTCACAGGACACCACGATGAGTGACTTGCATCGATTACTACCCTCTGGGTCCGACCCCGGAGCCAATTTTCCAGCCAGCGGATCGTGGAGGACCCAAGGCGACAATTGGCCAGTTTCTCCAAGAGGCGATCATGGGACACCAGATCGAAGGCTTTTTTGGAGTCAAGATATATGGTATCAATCTCTTCTCCCTTGTCCAGGTGATAGGTCACCTGGTCGTAGAAGGAAATGAGATTGGTCAAGCAAGACCTACCCGCAACAAACCCGTGCTGGCTATCCCTTAAGATGTTGGCGTCGGCCAGTCCATTAAGGATGGCCTCTTTGATAAACTTTTCTAAGATCTTCCCCGGGATAGAAGTCAGGCTGATGGGCCTATAGTTAGCCGGATCCACTTTCCTCCCTTTCTTGAAGATAGGCACCACATTGGCCTTCTTCCAGTCTTCGGGCACTACACCAGAGCGCCAAGAGTTTTCAAAGATCCAACATGATCCTTGCTGCACAGAAATTGTCCATACCAGTATGCAAAAAGGTGGCACAAGCCCCAGGAGGCCATCTTGGCTCAATAGAAGCTGCAGATCTTTTGAAAAAGAAAAGGGCGGCTTACCAGTGACGGAAGTTAGGAATAGGCCACAAGGAAAACTGCATAAGATTGGCCCACACCTGTAGGGGGCAGATTAGAAAAGCAAAGGCAGTGACCAAATTCAGGTTAGCAACTAAAATCGAGGACAATAAGAAGTCCTTCTGTAGGTAGGTAGGTAACTGGAGGAAAACCAGTTGAAATGTGGGACCACTGCTCAATGCATCTGGACATCTGATCACTGACACAAAGGAGAAAATTGAACTCTGGAACAAGTATCACATCTGTATTCCACCAGGCTAAGAGTGATAGCCTGCCAAATACAAATATGAAACAGAATAGTCACAGTAGCAATGATCACCTACCAACAGTCAATGTAGAGCTGGTGAAAGAACAGCGAGAGAGGCTGGATGCCTATAAGTCTCAATCAGAGAGTGCTGAATGAACTAGCCAAAGTCACTGCAGGACCACTGGTTAACTTCTTTGAGAATTCATGGCACTCAGGAGAGGTCCCAGAAGACTGGAAGAGGGCCAATGTTGTGCCCATCTTCAAGAAGGGGAGGAGAGCGGACCCAGAGAACTACAAGCCCATCAGCCTGACCTCAATCCCAGGAAAAATCTCAAGGAGTCTAAATGTGATAAGCTAGTAGAAGGCAAAATTCTGACTGACAGCCAGCATGGTTTTGTCGCAGGTAGATTGTGTCTGACTAACCTCATCTCCTTCTATGACCAGGTTACTCGCCACCTGGATAAGGGAGATGAGGTTGATGTAATTTACTTGGACTATAGAAAGGCTTTTAACTTGGTGTCCCATGAGGTTCTCAAGGTAAAATGAGGGGACAAGGGGCTCAAGAATTTAATGGTCAGATGAGTTGGAAACTGGCTGCGGGGTCAGACCCAGAGAGTACTAATAGATGGACCTCTGTTGACCTGGTGGAAGGTAGCCAGTGTTCAGTATTTGGAACAGTGCTTTTCAACATCTTCATCAATGATCTGGATGTGGGGGTGAAAAGCACACTCACTGGCAAAGTTCGCCGATGACTCTAAGCTGTGGGGAAATGTGGCCATGCATCAGGGTAGGCTGACAATCCAGGTGAACCTAGACAGATTAGTTAGATGGGCGGACCAGAACCAGATGCTGTTCAACACTGAGAAGTATGAAGTGCTCCATCTGGGGAGCAAAAATCTGCAACAAACTTACAAGCTCAGTGGTGCTACACTAGCTAGCACTACACCCGAATGGGACCTGGGGGTCATAATTGGCCATAAAATGAATATGAGCCACCGATGTGATGCTACATTTAGCAGAGCAAACAATACGCTGGCATGCATCAACCAATGCATCTCCAGCAAAACTAAGTTTATTCTCCCGCTCTACTTGGCACTGGCGAGGCTGCAGCTGGAGTACTGCATCCAGTTCTGGGAGCCACACTCCAAGAAGGATGTGGAGAAGTTTGAGAGAGCCCAGAGAAGAGCCACTTGTATGATTAGAGGCCTGAAGAGCAAGCCATATGAGGAAAGGCTGACAGAGAAGGGACTGTTCAGCCTAGAAAAGGGAAGACTTTGCGGGGATTTGATGGCAGCTTACAAAATATCAGGAGTGAGAATCAGGGGCTAGGTGAACAACTATTCACCAAAGTGCCCCAGGGGAAAACCAGGGGCAACAGTCATAAACTCCTAGAAGAAGGTTTCAGACTGGATATAAGGAAAAACTTCTTCACGGTTCGTGTGACCAGACTCTGCAATCGACTCCCAGTGGAGGTGGTGCAGGCACCTACTCTGGAGATCTTCAAAAGGAGACTGGGCGCACATCTTGCTGGGGTTATTTGACCCCAGCAGTCTTTCTTGCCCATAGCAGGGTGGCTGGACCTGATGATCTCACGAGGTCCCTTCCAGCCCTAAACTTCTGTGAATCTGTGAAGTGAAGACATTCAGAAGCCCAGGTGAAGGATGACCACAGTGCTGAAAAAGCCACTCAACATCTGTATGATATCTTTCACCTAAAAATTTCCCAAAGCCTATCATCAACTATATAATACCAAATATATCCACCACCACTAAAGTACAGCCACCTCTAAGGGGAAGAATGGGGCACCCAGGAAGGCACACAGTTGTGGAGGTGAGACAAAAGATGCTCTGGTTACTGTACAGATAGAAAAATCTGCCCTTCAGTATTTTCCTGGAAAAGATACAGTCATTGGGTATTTCTACACATGCTCTGGGGGTGGGGGAAGGAAATGCTTTAATTAGAGGAACTCTGAGAGGAGCTCTAATTAAAGTGCCTGCAGCGCCTGGTGTATCAGCGTCCCCATGCTTCAAAATAGTGGTGGGGGCACGCTGAACTAAAGTTCATTGAATGAGCTTTAGTTCAAGCATCGCCATTTTGAATCGCAGGGACACTGATACATGAGACACGGGGGCTGGCTGGAGCAAGCTAATTACACACTCCACCAGACTTGATTGAATCAAGTGTAGTCAGATGAACTGTAATTAAAACGCATCAGAATAGTCTCCTGGCACATCTACAAGCACCCTTTTGGCTTTATGGCCTCTGTCATGTCAATGGTCAGAAGAATCAAAAAACCATTAGAGCTTAGAGCAGGGACAGGCAAAATCTAGCCCACGGGCTGGATTGGCCCTGCAGCAGACTCCATTTCCCAGCAGTCTCTGCATCAGCCACTGAGGCTGATTTCCATGGAGACCTGAGGAGCTGCAGGCCAGGACAATGGGGGGCCAGGGTTTCATAGTTTCATAGTTTTAGGGTCGGAAGGGACCTAATAGATCTTCTAGCCCGCCCCCCCGCCAGGGCGGGAGAACAACAAAAGAACCCTAAAAACAAAAAACGTAGGGGCCAGCACCACCTCCCTTGGAAGTTGGTTCCAGCTCCTAGCCGCCCTAACTGTGAAGTAGTTTTTTCGGATGTCCAATCTGTACCTCCTCTCCATCAACTTGTGCCCATTACTCCTTGTTATGCCAGCGGGGGCTAGGGGAAACAGCGTCTCCCCCAAACCCTTCTGGTTCCCCCTAGTGAGTTTATAGACGGTCACCAGGTCCCCCCTCAGCCTTCTCTTGTGGAGGCTGAATAGGTTCAGGTCCCGCAGTCTCTCACTGTAGGGTCTGCCCTGTTGTCCCCGGATCATGCGGGTGGCCCTCCTCTGGACCCTCTCCATGTTGTCCACATCCCTCCTGAAATGGGGCGCACAGAACTGGACACAATACTCCAGCTGCGGCCTGACCAGCATCGCATAGAGGGGGAGGAACACCTCCCTGGCTCTACTCGAGATGCACCTGTGGATGCACGACAAGGTCCGGTTAGCCCTGCCAACCATGACCTCGCATTGTCGGCCCATGTTCATCTTGGAGTCAATAATGACACCAAGATCCCTTTCCACCTCCGTGCTCTCAAGTAGGGAGCTCCCCATCGTATAAGTGTGCTGCTGGTTCCTACTACCCAAGTGCAGCACCCTGCACTTGTCCGTATTGAAACGCATCCTGTTCCTGTCTGCCCACCCCTGTAACCTATCCAGATCCTTCTGCAATCTCTCTCTCCCTGCTAGCGTGCTCACCTCCCCCCAAATTTTGGTGTCATCAGCGAATTTAAACAGGTTGCTCTCCACCCCAACATCAAGATCGCTGATGAAGAAATTGAACAGCGCAGGCCCCAGGACCGAGCCCTGGGGGACTCCACTACCCACCTCCCCCCAAGTCGAATAAGATCCATCCACCACCACCCTCTGAGTGCGACCCTTCAGCCAATCTGCAATCCATCTGACTGTGTAGGCATCTATGCCACAGTCGCCTAGTTTATTAATTAGGATGGGGTGAGAGACGGTGTCAAAGGCCTTGCTGAAGTCCAGAAAGACTACATCCACCGCGACACCTGCGTCCATGGCCTTTGTGACCTGATCATAAAAGGCAATCAGGTTGGTCTGACATGATCTCCCCCTAATAAATCCATGCTGATTGCCCCTGAGCATCATCTCGGATGCCGGCCCATCACAAATGTGCTCCTTGATGATCTTCTCAAAGAGCTTCCCCAGGATTGAGGTAAGACTGACGGGCCTATAATTGCCCGGGTCCTCCCTTTTCCCTTTTTTGAAGATGGGGACCACATTAGCTACCTTCCAATCGTCTGGCACCTGGCCCAAGCACCACGATCGCTCGTAGAGCCGTGCCAGGGGCCCTGCAATAACCCCAGCCAGCTCCCTCAGCACCCTGGGGTGGAGAGCATCCGGACCCGCTGACTTGAACGCGTCCAGCCCCTCCAGAAGCTCTCTAACCCGGTCCTCCCCAACCTGAGGTCTGAAGGCGATCCCCTCGCGTCCGGCTTCTATCACAGCAGGGAAGTCCCGGTCCCTGCACAAGAAAACGGAGGTGAAGAATTGGTTAAAGAGGTCCGCTTTATCCTCTGACGCAACCACCAGATTGCCCCGCATATCCTGCAGGGGCCCCACATTACCCGGCGCCTTCTTCATCCTCCCAATATATTTGAAAAAGGACTTTTTGTTATCCTTAATCCTGGACGCTAATCCGAGCTCTATCTCCGCCTTGGCCTTCCTAACAGCCCGCCTGCAGGCCCGAGCAGAGGAGGTATACTCCTCTTTGGAGATTACACCCCCCTTCCACCGGGCGTACGCCACCCTTTTGGCAAGCAGGCATTCCCGGACACCCTTGGTGAGCCAGGGGGGCTTTTGGACACTCCTGCCCGCCTTGCTTCTTGTCGGGATGGACACCCCTTGGGCCCCGAGTATCGTTTCCTTAAGGAACGACCACTCCTCTTGGACGCTGAGTTCCTCTGCCCTCAAGGACCCCAGTTCCTCTCCCACTAATCTCCTCATCTCACTGAAGTTGGCCCTCCTGAAGTCTAGGGCCACCACCTTGCTGCGGGCCCTTGACACTCTACGCTGGATGGTGAATTCCAGCACGCGATGATCACTATTGCCCAGGTGGTCAAGAACCTGGAGGCCTCTTACCAGGTCGTCGCCTGCGGCCAGGACCAGGTCCAGCAGAGCATCTCCTCTGGTGGGACTGTGCACCTCCTGAATCAAGTGGAGGTCCTGCAACTCGGCCAAGAACCTCCTGGAGCGGTCCGTCCCGGCTGACTGCTCCTCCCAGCAGATGTCCGGGTAATTAAAATCGCCCATGACAACTACATCCCTTGCTTTTAGTGTCTCCGCAAGCTGGCCTGAAAATTCCCTGTCCAGCTCCTCCTCCTGATTGGGGGGTCTGTAATAGACCCCCACCGTCAAATCCCTCTCGCCTTGCCCCCCCTGGATCTTGACCCAGAGCACTTCAGCTCGCCCTTCCCCTGACCCCATACTGCTGGCAGAGGATGTGTAGTGCTCCTTGACATAAAGTCCCACCCCCCCCCCTGATACCCACAGGCATGCCAGAATAAGGAACATGGCTTTAAGTGAAGAGGTAATGTACAGGAAGAAAAAGTAACTATAGTATACTACATACAAGTAACTTTTTATATGTGGTTACATGTAGTTACCTGAAAGTCTGACCAAACTTATAGAAGTGATGCCACCAAATTTAATATTCACTTGTGCAAATACCTACAATGCAAATATCCAAATGACAAAACCAGCATGCACATGCTGATTAGGTTCTCAGAGCATATACTTGAGTTTATACCATTCTAGGCCCTTGGTGCTACTCAGGGAGAGCTTTAATGATACCTGTAGCAGTGCTAAGCACACACGGTAACAGAGAAGAGGCATAAACTTAGCTTGCTAGGCATCTTTTCACTAATCACTAGTTTAGGTTGATTACAAGTCTGCGCGAGATACACAGTGAGTCAACAGCCACTATACAGGCCCCGTGCCTCTGTCCCCGCCCCCTCACCGGAAGAAGAGAGGAAAAAACCACCTGCGCCCCCGTCTCTTTCAGCCTGGTCCCCAGAGCCTCGAAGTCCCTTATAATACGGTCAGGGTTGCCTCTTGCCATGTCGTGGCAGGGCATGCAGCTGGGTGGGGAGCTTCTCCAGGGCTGGGATCTTGTGGTGGTGACAGTGTGGTCTGGAGCCGAGGCAGAGCTGCAGTCCCGAATCATGCTGTCACCACTGCAAGATCCCAGCTCCAGCCTTGGAGCAGCTCCCTGCCCAGTTATGCATCTTACCAGTGCTGCTGGGGCCAGTCTCCATGGAAACCCAGGGCCCATGCTGTCTCCGAACTCCCACTACTGGGGTCTCCATGGAAACCAGCCGCAGGGCTGTGAATAGGGGCTGCTGGGAAATGGAGTTCAGCCACTGACCCGATCTACCATTTTGCCCATCCCTGGCTTAGCCTGACCAGTAGGAGCTCTGAAGTGAGTTGAGGAACGGTGGGCAGCTTTACAAGCCCTTGTCTTGCTTACTAGGACTGCACTGTCTGATAGCTCCAGCAAAATGACCAGACTGCTATATGTTTTCTACATGGTAGTGTTCCTAAATAAGGTTTTCCAAGAAATCCTCCTACTAAGACAATTGAAAACAAGTCAACAGTGCCTCGTAGTTCGGCTTCTGGATGGAGACACTAACAAAACAGATCAATTCTACACCTGTTAGTGCAGGAGCTGCTAATGACTTGTTCCTGGGCCAACAGAGGCCCCCTATTCTACAAGAGTCATCCTTTCATAGGGCACAGACAGAAGAGCAGCTCCCTGTTGCAACTCATAGTTCTTTGCAGGAAGTGCTATACATTACAAAAATCCCTTGGGCCTAACAGATATCAACTGTTGGTCCAGGAGCTGGGGATTCCAGGTACTTGCTGCCAGCCTGCAGCCTGGTCTCCATAACAATGCCACTCCCCGCTCCTAGCCCAGATGCTGTTTTCAGAATGGGAGGAGGGAAAAAGAGCAAAGGAAGCTTATTCTTGGGGTTCTCCAGCCAGCACTGGAGGGTGAGGTGGGTGGATTGGAGCCCTCCCCCACAATTCGGCGGGGCTCCAATCCACCCAACCCACCCTCCTGTGCCAGCTGAAAAAACTCTAGACCAAAATCCTTCCACTCCCTTTCCCCACTCCTGTTCTGAAAACAGTGACAAGTTGAGAGCTCCACAGTCACAAGTTATAGATGTGTTCCATTTCCGAGTGTGTTCATCTGAACCTTCGTGCAGTGAGGGTTCAGATTTTCATGGGATCAGGCCCTTTTAAAATGATCTGCAGCCATGCACTTCTGTTTGGTCATGGCTGTAGACCACTTTCTGGGGCCAGATTAGGTGAAAATTGTCACTTCTGTCTGTGCCCATAGATGTCCATTCTTTGGGGACTCTACCAAGAGATACTGAGTATAATTGGAGATCTTCCTTTGGAGTCAGCAACAGGAATGTCTGGGTCTTGCTTAGCTGCCCACCACTTTGCTGCTGCTATTCCCTGCAGATGGGTGGTTGAAAGTGTCTTGCATTGCACCCTCTGCCAGTGGACTCGCTGTTGCTGGGGGAGCCTTATGGAAAAACTCTGTTGGAGGGACCTCCAGTAGATCCAAAGGTGAACAAAGGTTGTTATGGCATCCTGATTCATGTCCTCAGTGGGGTTAGATAACGCCAGACAGTCAGAGATCTTAAGTAAAAGAATCCACTTCTAGATGGTGAATATTTGAAAGGTGGCCATAAAGAGTGCTTGTACATGTGACACCATTACCATGTACACATGACAAAAATGTCATGTTGTGTGGCTTAATGGTGTCAAGCTGTACACATGCAGGAGTTTTGGGGGTTTTAAATGAGTTTGCATCATTGCAAACTAAACTACATCCTGATGTAGTTTAGTTTGGAATGATGAGTTGTAGCTACAAGTCAGCTCACCACCCTCCCCTCCCCGGCCATGGGAGAGGCAGGCAGGCTCCACAGAAGAAAAGGATCAGGCCTCTTGCTGCTTCTGCCTTCAGCAGGTGGCTGTTGAAGGCAGAAGCAACAAGGGGCCTGGTCCCTTTTTTTTTTGGCAGAGCCTACCCACCTCTCCCAATGCTGGGGGCTGAGCTGCCAGCAGGCCAAGTGACCCCTGAGCTGTGGGGAAGCCCTGGTCCTTCCCTCTGCAGAAGCGGTGCCTCCCGGGGCTGCCTAAGTGGGCCAGTAGTGGGCTGGGTGCTGCTCCAGCTCAGAGTCAGGGAAGAGTTTGATCGGGCCGGGTACTGCCTCCGATTTGAAACAGCACCTGGCCCACTAGCAGCCCACCGGGGCAGCCCTGGGGGGTACTGCCACTGCGGAGGGAAGGACCAGGGCGCCCCAAAGCTCAGGGGCTGCTTGACCCGCAGGCAGCTTGGCTCCATCGAGGGGCAGAGAATAAAAGGTCATGCCCCTCACTGTAACAGTGATCGAAGTCTCTACGTTGAAATGGTGGGTTTCAATTAAAAACCAAGAGTTTCAGTTTAGGAAGCAAAGAATGCAACCAGACTAAACTCCCCTTATGTGTACAAGCACCCAAAGGAAAGCAATCTGATCTTCATTGCCACAGAGATCATGAAGCAGTAGGTTCAAACCATAGCAAAGAAAAGGAAAGATTTCCTTACTGTCAAGCAGGAGGACAGTGGAACAAGCTGCCTAGGGAAGTTGTTGGAATTTTCTTGTCTGACATTCCTCCCTGCCAGATTGTGGTTTCTCAGGGCCTGAACAACTAGCCTCCTAAGCTTGTGAAAGTCGGCCTTCCTGAAGTCAAGGACTTCTGTATTGCTGACTGACTTGCCAGCTTTGTGGTGAATAGAGAAAGCGATCAACTTGTGGTCACTGCCTCCCAGCTTCCCTTTGATTCTCAGGTTGCTGACTAGATCATCCCCTTTGGCCAGTACCAGGTCCAGCAGCACTTTGCCCCTCATTGGTCTGTAGACTTCTTGAGACAAAGCTCTTCAATGCTTGTGAGGAAGATTGCAACTGATCAGATTTGGCTGAGTGCTCTTCCCATGAGATGCCAGGGTAGTTACTCACCCATGACAACTATGCACTGAGAGCGTGCAGACTCAGCCAGCTCCCTGGCAAACTCATGGTCAAGTTCTTGCTCTTGATTAGGAGGTCTGTAGTAGAGCAAAGCTTCAGTCACTGATTTGATTCGGCGGAGATTCGATCTGAATCCGAATCGAATCAGGAGACCCTTTAATCTCTCCAAATTGAATCATAACCCTCCGAATTCATTCAGAAAGATTTAGACATAGACACAGCTTTAAATGTTTTTTCTACATACCTCAAGGTACCAGGCGTGGCTCGTGAATGCTGCAATGCTGGGGCAGACAGAGCGTCCCATAGGAGCAAGGGGGGCTCCCCAGTGCACTCGGCAGAAGACCTAGAAGTGGACCAGAAGCACTTCTGGTCCACTTCTGGGTCTGCCAGGGAGTGGACGGGGGGTCCCCCTGCATCCCCCGCCTCCCCCCCCGGCTCAGTGACTGGTGCCTCCTGGGTCTGGGAGGGGCACCCGGGGTCCCCCCGTGGCCCATCGCTAAGCCGGGGGGGCACAGGTGGGCCCCCCAGCATGCTTCCCAGTGGACCTGAAAGCAGACCAGAAGTATTTCCGCTCCACTTCCAGGTTCACTGCCAAGCATGCTTCACGCTCTGGTGGGACGCTGCATCCACCCCAGCATCACAGCATTCACAAGCCGCACCTGGTACTTCAAGGTATGTAGAAAATATATTTAAAACTTTGTCTATGGCCGAATCGCTGATTCTCTGAATCAGCATTGAATCTTTAGATTCGGATTCAGCCGAATCGAATCAGGGACAATGATCTGAATCAATGAATCAAATCACTGTTCCCGATTCGGGCCGAATCAGATTCTGAATCAAATACAGCCTGTTTTGCACACCCCTAGTCTGTAGTAGACTCCTAGTGTTATATCCCCTTCACCACATTCCCCACTTATTCTTATCCAGAGGGTCTCAAGTCACCCTCCTTGGTTGCCAATCTCCACCTGTAGGGAAGTGTATTGCTCTTTCACATAGAGAGCTACACCCCTGCCCTTTCTTCTAACATGATCTCTCCTGTACAGGGTATAGCCATCTATACCTGTGGTCCAGTCATTCGTAGAGTCCCACCGGGCATGCAGCAAATTGTCCTGGGTAGCTGTAGGGGAGGCTGGAGCTAGCACCTGTGCTAGCCCCAGCAGTATTACCTGGTATCCTGGTGCAGCAGGGATGCAGATCTGGCAGCACAGAGTCTGGCCAGCAGCCAGAGCATTGCTCTGGATGGCCAGCCTTCCACTTGTTCTGGCTACCTCTGCACAACTTTTTTCCCTGAGCTTTTCTTTGCTATTAGGATCTCCCAGTAGCAAATTTTACCACCGCACTGCAAATTTGCAGTGCGATGCACATTTTCATGTTCCCTGCATGCAGTTTTTGGTGCCACAAAGCAGTTTGTGGTGCCACAAACAGCACGCCCCTGCATGTGGGGACCTGCCCCTGAAGTCCCTTCCAACCCTACAATTGCATGTCTCAAGGACAGGACAATGGAACACAAGACAGTTCTCATCCAGACTTCCCAGCTGTGAAGCTTCAATTCAGGTTTTTCTCCCATGATCGCAGATTCTCTCCAATTCCCTAAAATGAATTTAGTGCTGCTGAACAGTGCCACCATTTTGATAGCCCCTGAGACTGAAGACTGCTGGTGATCTACGTGTAGGATCAATTTAGGAAATGGTGCTGAAGGCTTTTCTTCCTCAGCTGCCTTGCCTTTGTTTCAATCTTCTCCTGGCACTGAGTTCAGAGGAATAACTGGGTGTCTGTTTAGCCCCTAGTGTCTCTGCTGAGATTCTAGCAAGTGGGCTCACGATGACGGGGACACCTCTTGTTCACTAAGGACTGGACTGAGAGCACCTGCTTGTTTCGCATGGGTCACTGAGCAGACATCAGATGGTAACAAAATAGGTTTCTGCCAACGTCAGGCTGGATGTGAACCAGTGCCCTAGAGGTGAAATAATCTGTCTCATATTACCCAGCCCCTTCAGACACTTTGTGCTCTTGGTCCAAATTCTACCTTTTAATAAGATCCCAGAATCCTCTGAGCAACAAAGGGGAGTTTTTTGTAACCCAGACACCCCAAACTGGGGCCACCAACTTGGTTCAAAAACCTAAAGGGCCTTTTCTTTCCTCTCTGTTTGATGCATAATCATCATCATCATCATCACCACCAGAGTATTGGCTTAAAGTGAGTGACATACCACTCAATCCTGATTAGAGCTAGTCAACATTTTTCAAGGAAATATTCTTTTTGGCTGAAAAATGGCTTTATAGTTTCATAGTAGTTAGGGGTCAGAAGGGACCTGAATAGATTATCTAGTCTAACCCCCCGCCACTGGTTGGAGCACATGCTGGGATCACACAACCCCAGACTGGGATGCTCCTGGCCCCAGGAGCAAAGCAGATGATGAGGCTTTTGTGAAAAATTGTTTAAGAAGCTTTTCATGATTTTTTTTCTCAACATTTTCACTTTTTGTTTATAGTGTTCCACAATTTTTCTTTCTTCCTTATTTGATCTTCTTTTCCTTTCTCCCAGCTGTTTTCAAGAACTGATATGCATATTTTCAAAACTAATGGAGGAGAGAGGGATAAATAAAAAGAAAATGATAAGAAAAGAAGGAGAAACAAGATAGAAAAAATACAGGTGAAAACATTAAGGGAAAGAAACAATGAAAACTTTTGAGACAAACAAAAAAGATACTTCCATTTGGAGCTATGTTAAATGTAAGTGACTTGAAAATATTGTATTTCTTGTAGTTTTGTGTTGGAAATTGTTTTATTTTCTAAGCAGCCCTGCTCCAAATTTTTCTCTGATTAACTGGAGCCTTGAACTACAAGATTGAATGAAGAAGCATTGAAATTGGGTTGACCAGAAAGTCTAAACTCAGCCGGAAGAAATCCTGGATGGTATTTGAGGTGTGAGGGTTGGAATGGAATTTGCTTAGGCAGAAGAACACTTGCATGTCTGTGTTTTGGATCTTTTCTTAGCATAGGGAAGGGGGTGTCTTGCCATCTCCAGGGGTCGGGAATAGTGCATGCATTGGGAGGACCTATTATATTATTTTTCTTCCACCTTAATGAACTCCTCTCATGTCCACCTCTGATCAGTGAAGTATGACAGAGGGTGATTGAAGGCCAGTCTCCCAGGAAATGAAGTTTGTTCACACACTCCAAGTATGCCGGCCCTAGTGCTGCCTGCCACTGATTTATAGAACCAAAAATTCCTTCCTCCGGTAACAATAACTGTCTTAAACTCCAGACCCCGCTCCCTCACAGAACCTCCAGACAGGGCAGGCTGAGCTCCCAGGGCCCAGAGGGGAAGGGAGGCATCCAGCATATATATCCATCAACACAACTCAGGTTTCAAAGGAATATAGGACCCCACAGGGTTAGGCTGGCTAAGGATAAGGGAATGGAGGAGCTTGGCATCACCTTACAGCGCCTCCTTCTAGGAAAGGTAAAGGCTGCAGCAATTGTGAGCTTTTAGGCTAGGGACAGAAATTGGTATAAGTGATCAGAAATAGGTTCAAATCTGCAACACAACAGAAGTTTAGTGCACATAAACTGCTTTCAAAATGGCCAAAACAGGTTTAAGATAAACCTGGATGGACGTAGCATCAGACTTAACTGATTTAGGTTACATCAGTTTATTGAACTTCTGTCCCAGATCCCTTCCAGATTCAAGTTAACTCACAGTCCCACAGAATCCCAGAATGCTTTGTATCTCCCCCACCACCCGGTAGGTGATCTAGCCTCGGCCCCAGCTATCTGTTCCCACCAGCAAGGAGGTGTACTCTAGCACTCCCCAGCTTCTGGCCTGGGCTGGAAATGCAGCATGTGGCTGCATTTCTGGAATCAAAAGTGGATGTCTGTTTTACTTGCTTATCAGTTAAATCTATGCAGCTTAGATTAACCTGCAAAGATTGAATCAATTCAACCTCTGGCTTTTTGATTGTCTGTGCTTAGCTTTAGACTGATCCTTTACCATTCTATACAGTGCCTCCTGCTGGGGAGAGGCTGGGAGTAGAATAGCTCCGGGGTCTTTTCACAGTGGAAACTGCAGTTCTGCAGTCAATAGCACCTCTTGCTGGGAAGGACCTGGCACATGCCTATTCCTTGGAGCCTTTCCTGTCCTTTCATATTGTTGTTGGTTTTAATTCTTGAAGGAAAATAATTTTCATTTCTCTTGAACTTGTTCTTACCTAGTATTGTGTGGCACCCAGAAACCTTTGCTCTGGCTGCAATGCTAGTCTCCACTAATGAGTGGACTGCATGGATATTCAGGACACTGCTCAGCTTTTGGACTGCGAAAGCTGACTCCTGCCACACGCAGAGTGGTGTTTTAGGCTTTTAGACCCCCTGCTAAATTAATAGTCACAGCTGATGACTCCCCAGGAGGTAAGGGAGGCATGGTGTTAGAGACTGTTTCTCTGAGCAAGGAGGAAAGGTTGAGACCTTTTAAGAAAGGACAGTTTGTAACTCCCACTTTCGAGGCAAGTCCCTGCAAGAAACCAGCTTGTTTAGTTACCTTTTATCATTTACTTATTAACTGCCTGCTTTAGCTCTCATTTGAAGTTGCTGACCTGTTATTCCTACACCGGGAAATTAGCTCTCAGACAATCATCTGCAGAGGGTGAGGGGAAGCCAAGAAGCAGCTTGTGCTAGGGGAACATTCTTGAAGAGGGGGGTCATAAAGGAGGATAGATGTTTATGAGGATTGGGTCGTTTGGAAGCTCAGCTAATCACTAGGCCTTCTGTCAAAGGCCATCCAGCTCTGAATTACTTTCCTTTGACTTGTTGCTCCTACAGAGCCAGCCTTAGGGTGGGTGCCGTGGATGACCGCCCAGGGTGCCATGGTCATGGGGCTGCCCACATACACACACACAATGTACAGACGTGGGTGTCACAAGCGACAGATAGTGGGGCCTGCCTGGGGTGTTGCTTGGGACCCTGTGTGACATGGGTGGGGGGGAGTGGGCCTCAGTGGGGTGGGGCGGGCTCCCTGAGATTCTGCGCATGTGGGCAGGACCAGCACCTGCTCCCACCTGGGTGGGATCAGAGGGACCGGGCAGTGCATGCAGGCAGCCCCAGGCTGGGGCCAGTGGCCTGCAGAGGTTCCACGGGGCTGTTGCCAGCAATCCCTGCCACTGGCAGACACCCTGCCCAGCTCCCCAGTCCATCAGATGGAGCCCCTCTGTGGCAGGGCACAAGCACCCATGACTTGGGGGTTGGGGGGAGGGAAGTGGGAGGGGCACTAGGGTGGGGAATGCCAAAATACAAGTTTTCCCAGGGCACCATTTCCCTTAAGGCTGCCTCTGCCCTCCTGGGAGACAGCTTGTCTCTGCCCACCCACCCCTGCCTCTTCCTTCCCTACAGCACCTCCTAGGAGTTCACTTCATAGCCACTCGGATAAAGGTGGCAGCTGGACAGGAGTGAAAACAGGACATGATCTCCCAGGACATTTTCTGTGATTTCCATCCCTGCTATTCTGCAGCTGATAGGATGTTAGGCCAACCTGCTCTCTGATGTAAATCTGTGCTGGATCTGAAGAAGTAGCATGATACCTGTGCTTCTGGACTCAGAGATAGGAGAGCAGGGTTCTCTTTCTGAGCGCTGCTTTGGAGCATTAGACATGTTTTTGTGTCTCAGTTTCCTCTCCCCAGTTTCTTTATGGGGCAGTTACTATGGGTCTGTGTAGCACAAGAGGGCTGTGATCTCAGTTGGGTCATCTATGTCCAGCAGTAATACAAGTATCCACCAGTGTCAGTGGAGTTACTCCTGGATTTACAGAAGTAGAACTCAGCTCAGAATCTGGCCCAGTGTACTTAAATCCAGTTGCTGTAAAAGAAACTGGTCTGCTAGGTCAGTGGTTCTCAACCTTTTTACACTCTGAGCCTTCATCTTGTAACCTTTATGAACTGAGCAGCACCCCATTTCAAAACTTAATTTCTGTTACCTTTTTGCACTGGGCTGTTGGGGAAGTGGGAAGGGAGGAGGAAAAGCTGGGCAAGGATAGGCTCATGCTTACCTGGAGGTACCCTAGTTGAGAATCACTGCACTAGGGCTGGAGGTTTCCTGGCCTCATTTGTCAGTGGAAAGTAAATCACTGCATGGCTGAGGGATGGCACGCAGAGGTGTCTGTGCTAAAAGCACTGCCTGCAGAGAGGAGAGTTTCAGGGAGACCTTTCAATTTAGGTCCTTACACTGCAGTTGCATTTAAAATAAAAGTTGACAAAACCTGATCTGGTTTTCCAGGACTGCAGCCTTACTCTAAAGGGAAAACCATTTCAAAGGTTTAATTTTGCAAAATGCCCAGCACTTTAACCTTGATCTAACAACCCTCACCATAAAGAAATTTTTTCTAATGTCTAATCAAAATCAGCTCTCCATCAGTTTATGGCTGTTGTTCCTAGTAACCTCAGTGGATGCCCTGATAAACAGAGTATCCCCTATTCCTTGCTGTCCCCCCTGATGAATTTGTAGATGGCCACAAGATCCCCTCTCAGCCTTCTTTTGTGGAGGCTGAAGAGATTCAGGTCCCTCAATCTCTGCTCATAGGATTTTACCTATAGGCCCATAACCATACAAGTAGTCCTCCTCTTGACCCTCTCAAGGTTATCCACATCTCTCTTGAAGTGCAGTGCCCAGAACTGGACGCATTACTCCAGCTGTGGTCTTACCAATGCTGCATAAAGGGGAAGTATCACCTTCTTAGACCTACTCGTGATGCACTTTCTAATGCATGAAAGAGTGCAATTGGCTTTACTTATCACTTCGTCACATTGATGACTCATGTTCACATTGGAGTCAGTTATGACTCCGAGATCCCTTTTCTGCTGCTGACCTGCTTAGAAAGTCACCTCCCAGTCTGTAGGTGTGTTGGTGATTCTATTTCCCTAGCTGCAGCACTTTGCACTTACCCCTGTTAAACTGCATCCTATTCTGTTCTGTCCACATTCCCAACCTGTCCAAATCTGCCTGAATCCACTCCCTGCCCTCCAGTGTGTTTACTTTGCCCCATAATTTGGTGTTGTCCATGAATTTGGACAGAGTGCTTTCCATGCCCTCATCCAAGTCACTGATGAAGATATTGAACAGCACTGGTCCAAGGACCGAACCCTGGGGAACTCCAGTGCCCACATTTTTCCAGGTCGAAAACGACACATCCACCACCCTCTGGGTGCACTGCATAAGCCTCCAAGGGAGGTGGTGCTCTTCCCTGCCTTGGAGGTCTTTAAGAGGTGACTACACAAGCACCTGGCTGGGGCCATCTGACCGCAGAGCTCTTTCCTGCCTAGGGCAGGGGGTTGGACTTGATGATCTACTGAGGTCCCTTCTGATCCTAAAACTCTATGAAATCCATGAAGACACTTAACCATGCACTGAACTTTTTATGCTACATTCTTAGATCATGCCCAGAGGGCAACTTGCAGGCTCAGGTCCATATTGATTTGGGACAGGAGTGTTTGAATATTGCACAGCATTGTCCAGACCTCCAATCAAAAATGTATCATTTTTTTTGGGATTCACTTCTTTGGTGCTTGTTGTTTGGTGGAATCCTAGCAGAGAAGTTTGATAGCAGGAATATTTGTGGAACCAATATTCCAAGACATTTTTTAAAGTAAAATAATGAATGTTTGTCAAAAATTTTTTTTTTCATTTGTAAATCAGTAGATTCTTGCCAGAGACCTAACTTTAAAAGTGATATACATCCTAACAGGGGCTAACAGTAGAGAATATGACCTCTGAACCCAGTCAAAGCTAACAGACACAGTTTGAATCATTCCTAAGAATGTATTCAGCCAAACTATGTGAATAAGAAATGGATGGGAGGGAATTGTCAGCTGATTGTAAACCATTAGTAAGGCTAACTTCACAGGAAAAGGAGTCTCTGTGAATTGTTGAGATCAGCACTATCCTTTCCCAGCACCATCTGCTGGAAGTAAAATGAACCGTATACAAAAACTAAAACTGACTAGCTGAGCTTTCCTTTTCCAGGAGAAGTGCAAAAGCAAACAGTGTCAGTGGAGAAAGATTACTTTGATTTTTTTATATCCTGACACTTGTAATCACTTACGAAAGAAGAGATGAGATGACAAGAAAGGCTTTGGATAAAAGATTTGAGCAGGAATAACTTCTGTCCAAAGCCAAAGGACTCATGCCAATGTGGCCTCTCCTGGCATAGGTCATAAAGCAGATTGTATAACAAGAGAGAAATCAAAGAAGACACAGACAAAAATGGCCACTTGGATCTTCCCCTGCATGTCCTAGCAGTCTGTGAGGTGGGACTCTTAATAGTCTATCAGTAGTGGGAAACTTCATCTTTGTGTCAAAAATCCAAAACCTGGGGGTTTATTAAGCACCTGAAAAAGTAGAGAATTAAAAATTAATCCTGAAAATCATATTGTTCTAATGAACATTTTTTCCCCCTAGGAACAGTTATCATCTGTGAAAATGTTTAGTCAAAATTCTAATGTTCACTTCAAATGAAGTTTCAAAAGACAATTTTGAATGAGCCCTAACTGTGATTGTTAATACCCCAGTATCCTCTTGGTCTATATCAGATCTGGGGCCCCATCGCAAACACATTGTATGTGACTTGCCTGAGGTCATGCAGCAGAGGAAAGTCTTCACTGCAGTTACTTCAGGGGATCGGCTGCCAGATATGAGCATCCACATTGCAAAGCCATGCCCAAGATTGTATCCCACAGCTGGAATGTATCCCACAGTCCTTTGTGCTTCAGTAAACTCAGCGGCTCTGTGATTTTTTTCCCAGTGAATTGCAGAACTCTTCTCCCCTTCTGGGTTCATGAGAGGAAATGTAGGAGGAAGACTATCAGCCCTTAAATGATCTAGGCTAGTGGAGCCAGCCTTTCTTGGAAAGGGTGCCACAAAGTGCGACTCCAGTCCCCTTCCTCTGCCTGATCTGTTGCTCTGCTTTCTGCATCTTGCCCTGTGCTTTCTGCCTGATCTCTTGTTCTGCTTTCTGCTCCCTGCCCTAGCTGTTGCTGTATCCCTCCCTCATCTGCCATGGGACACATTCAGAGGTTGTCCTTGTGTGACAGGCTAGCTGGCAGTGACTTGACCCAGGGGTTTTGAAAGGGCAAAAGATGATTAGAGGACTTGGGATTCCCTTTCCTCACCAGTCTGGTAATGATTTGGCCCAGGGGTTTTGAAGGGGTAAAAGATGATTGGAGGATTTGGGATTCCCTTTCCTCACCAATCAGGCTTCAGAGACTCACCCTCCATGTCCCCTGATTGGCCCTGTGGGTCACCTGGAGGGGGATAAAAGGGGCAGTGCAGCTGACTCAGGGAGAGAGCAGTGAGGGACCACAAGGAAGGAGCTGGCAAGAGCTGGGCCAGCGGGGTGGGAGAAGTTACCCCAGAAGAGCCTGAAGGAGTGGGACCTGCAGGCAGCACACCGCTGGCAGGAGAGGCTCCCCGCTGGGCTCCAGGATCCCCTATGAGAGGCTGTGGCCAGCAGGAGAGGCTCCCCAGCTCTAGCAAGATCTGAGCAGCGACCTGAGAGGTTCCCAGCTCTGCTTCCAGCTTCTCCAATCAGAGGCTAGGCAGCTTGACGCAAGGCTGGGGCTCCAGGAAGGTCAAGACCCCTAGCAGGTTGGAGTAGTACCAGCACTGGTGGCTGTGTGGCAGAGTGTCTGTCTATTAAATGGGAGATATGAGTTCAAGTCCCAGCTTTGGTGACTTGGGGTGAGTGCGCTAACAAGGAGGACTTCCTCTTGCAGTGGAAAGGGGCCATTATGTTTTCTCAAAGGAGTTTTAGTTTGCTGCGTCCCAAGTCATTTAAGGTGCGTTACACCGCTGAATTTCCTACAGTGGCTGGAATTAACACGCAATATGCCTCCAGGGTGTTCAAAAACCGACACCATAAAAGCAGTGCAGAAGCATCTAGCCCACTTTAAAGTGTTGTGTACACACACCTCTCATTTCATGTGTACATGGCCTTAGTTTGGTTTTAGCCTGTAGGCCTGGACAGGCCAGCTAGCATAGCTTGAAAACCCTACTAAATGAATGGGATAACTTCCTGTGCAGATAGAAATGTAACCCTTCTGCCAAGCACCAGTCAGCAGCAAGAAGTGCTGGGTTCACATTTAGGGTATCAATGAATTACACCAGGTCGGGGGAGCGGTGGCTGCTGCTGCAAGTGAGGTGAGTAAAGGAACATCCAGCCAGCTGCAGCTGCACTGGGAACAGCCCCACCAGAAGCTGCACGCTGGCCGGGTGCTGGGCTGGCCGGAGCACGGTGCGGGCCGCCCCCAGGGCTGGGTCAACTGGGTGGCCACCTGGGGCCCGGATAGAAAGGGGGCTGAAAATGGTAATTTTTTTTTCCGTTATCCAATTATTAATATCATTATCTCTGGCGAAAGGGGGCCTGATACCAAAAGTTTACCTGGGGCCACCAGGAGTCTAGGTACAGTGCTGGCTGCCCCAGTGGGAGCGGGTGGGGCTTAGCCCCATGTGGAGCACAGCAGGGGCAGCTGTGGGCCAAGTCCAGTTAGTTGGTGAGCTGGATCTGGCCCACGGGCAGTGTTTTGCCCAGCCCTGCCCTAACAGCTTCTCCACCCCAAACCAGCTTAGCTGACCTTGTATCCTTTAGCATGATATCATCTGAGCCTTGTCCAGTCAGGGAGTGCCCTACTCCATTCTCTCTCTTAACCAATCTGCCTGAAGAAGTCCTGGATCCCCCTGGCCAATCAGGCCAGAGGATTTTACATATCTCACCCAGATATAATGCTCCAGCTTTCCATGTAAAGAGCACATGGCCAGAACAACAGGGGCCATCTTGCCCACATGGCCAGACTGCATGTTTTCTCCTCAGCAACAGGTCAAAGGGGAAAAGGAGAGGGGGGAAAAAATGGTAAATATGAAAAAAGAAACCCAATACATATCAACCAAAGGTGCACACACTGCGATACACAGCACAAGTATGTGTGGGTGGTACAGAATAATACCCCAAATTAACTATGCAGTGAGGTCATGCCCCAGGTCTGTGACAGAGCGAGGTCTCCTCAGGCCTGTGCTGCCTGTGTATCCAGGTGAGGGTATGTCCAGGGGAGGTCTACAGCCCAGGTGAGCATTATTCCCTGAAGTTTGTTCTCCAATGCAGTTTTTTAAAACCCCCAAATGATGGGACTTCCACCCTTGAAAGTGGTCGTGTTTCTGCAGGCTAATAGATTTCACCACCAAATGGTTTTCCCTAACTTTCCCTTACTTGATTTTATGCTGTTACTTCTAGTGATAACCCTTTGCCCTTTCCCAAACTGCATCTCCTGCTATTGTATTCTGCCTGTATTACTCAGCTTTTCAGGCCCCTTTGCAGCAGTTTTTACAGCACCTTTTAGTTGGTACTACAACCTGATCGCTGTTACACTGGATTAGTTATTGCCAGGACTACATTTGCTTTTCTGTTCATTGAAAAATTGATGTTACGCTTACTTTTCTTGTGTCTTCTGGTGTTGGCCTGGTTCTCTGTCACTTTACCAACTGATTACCTGTAGGGGGTAGGTTTGCTAAGTGGTCTGTCATGAGGAGGGGCTGATTTGTATGTATTCAGACCTTACATCTCTGCTCTTTTCCAGTAGCCATTTTTGGTCTTTGTTACTTCCTAAAGCTCTGGCAGAAAACTACAGAGATAGGACTGAGATGTGACTACTGTACTAGTAAGAACTTCAAGCTGAAATAATGATCGGAGGATAAATACTGTTGATTATAACATATTGTGATGTTGTAACTGCACTTTCAGGACAGAATAGGATGGTGTAAAATTGCTAAATCACTCCAAAGGGACAGGGACTGCCCTGTAGGGAGGGAAGGCAGCAAGGTTGCTGATTCAGCCGGAGGAACCTGGACTGAGAAGCATGCCATACAGTACAATGCTGACTCACTCCAAGGGATGCGGCCCAGGAAGGGAAACTGCTGACTCAATCCAAGGGATCTGGACTAAGATGTACTTACTGGAAATAAAAAAGATAGAGTACTGATTAGCTTGGAGACATATTGCCTGAGCAGGGAAATCTGAGGTCTCACTGCTGTCCTATCCCAAGCAGGAGAAACCTCAGTGTGAGGAAGCCTTCCGTGTGTGTGTGTGTGTGTGTGTGTGTGTAAGTAAAAGCAGACTCCCTAGTGACCAGGGAGTGAGTGAACTGGGACAGCACACAGGACATTTTGCAAGTAGCTTGCTGGGAGCAAGAGGAAGAAGATGAAGAGGAGCCACAAACTAGGCATCAGATTCTGCTCAGGGAAGGTAAGTGAGCCAGGGCCGTCTATGTGCTTAGCTTGCTATGTGTTTGTTTGGTGGACTGTGTGTTTGGCCATGTGCTCTGAGCAGCTGGGAGAGCTGCTAGCTGGGTGATTTGCTGCCTGTGTCTGACAAAAGCCCTAACAAGGGGCAGAGCCAGTCCAAGCCCAGGAGGGTATAAATGGAGATTCTGAATGAACAGGAGGAGCAAACAGGGCAGGTTGCAAGCAGTTTGCAAGTCAGTTCATAGGTGAGTTTGCCACCCCCGCTCTTGGAAGGAGAGGATTTAAGGTAAGTTCTTTCTTTAATTAAGAGTAACTATACTACATACATTTAAAGTAGTAGGGCTGTGCAAAGCTTTGGGTGCTGATTTGATTCGGAGGAGATTCAGCCTGATTCAGCGGCTGAATCTCCGAATCCGAATCGAATTAGGAGACCAATAAAAAGGTCCTAATCAGTTCGAAGCTCTCCAAATGGATTAGGAAGAGATTCTGAGAGCTTCGGAGATTCAGGCAGTCCCTGCTTGCTGCCACCGGGAGCTGGACCCGGACTCCGTGCTGGTAAGGGGGCAGGGGAGGAGACCATGGGGGGACCCCTGCCTGCTCCCCCAGCCCTCCTGAGTGCCCCCAACCCTGGCTCACTCCCCCAGCCCCACCAGGGCTGCCCCACCCAGCCCCAGCTCCCAGCCCTTTAAAAAAAAGCCCCCACTCACCGGCTGCACTGGTGCAGCAGCCTCAGGTCTTCTGGGGGCACATGGCAGAGCCCCCCATGCAGCACAAGGCAGTGGGGGGCAGTGGGAATTGCATCCCCACATGGCAGGAGACAGTGAATGGGGGCTTTTATGGCTGCCCTGCCTGGCCCAGATACTGGTTCTTTAAAAACAAAAAAAAAGGCCCCACTCACCAGTTGCTGCAGTGGCTGTTGGGGCTTCTGGGGGCTCGTGGCAGAGCCCTCCATGCAGCGCAGGGCAGTGGGAGGCAGCAGGGATCTCCCCCTACCTGGCAGGAGCTGGTGAGCTTGGAGCTTTTTTTTTTTTTTTTTTTTTTTTTTTAAAGAGCCAAGAGCTGGGCCTGGGCATGGCAGCCATGGAAGGGCTGGGGCCTGTCCAATTTGGAGATTCAACTGATTCAACAGCAGCCAAAGCTCTGAATCAGATTCGGCCAAATCGATTTGGGACAGTGGTTTGAATCACCAAATTGAATCACTGTCCCCCGAATTGGCCAAATCTGAAGCAAGTACTAGCTGCTTTGCACAGGCCTAGTAAGTAGCTAATACTCAGCAGTTAGACCAATACTTAAGCCCCTGCTTTAACTAGAGTCCAGAGCAAAGGGGAGTTTGCTGGGAAACTCCCTCACTTTCCTTCACTGTAAGCTTGATGACCAAGAACCAGCAAGCAGGCCAGCTTACAGGGGAGTTTGCTAGGGAAGGTCTGCTTGGAGAGAGGGGCAGGAAGTGTTTAGTGGCAGATTAAGAGACCCAGAGAGATGGCTGAAGGACATCACAATGCTGGAACTGCCACTGCCAGCTCTTGCACTTGGAAGGTGTTTGTCCAGGTAGAACTGCTCACTGTTGAGGCTTCCCCCAGGTTCTGGTTTGGTGCTGTGGAGACTGCAGCTTGCACGTTCCTTCCAGTGACAGCTCAGGGGGGAAGCAGGAAAGCACCTGCAATGTGAGTGATACCTCCTGTTGCAGGCAAGAGAGTTACAGGAGGAGGTGGTGAGTTCATTGATTTGATGCTGGAGGAGCCCTCTAGGACCACAGCGGAAGGGCCACCAGAGGTGATGCTAGAGAAGAAACAGAACATAGACTCCCAGAAAGGTGGAAGCTGGAAACTTGTGACCTCTTGCAGCAAGCAGAAGTCTTCATCTCCACATGTAGCATTTGGCATGGAGAACAGTTACAGAGCCTTAGCAACAGAGGAGCAGGAACAGGAGCATGTTCCATTGGTGGAAGAAGCTGGACCAGGCATCCCTAAGGTTGGGAGGACTGATTCCACTGTCAGCAAGCGGAAGTAACAGGTTGTGATTATAGGTGGTGAAAGGCCGGGGCTAACAGGGCTTAGCGCCCCCCCCCCCACGTGGGGCAGCAGTGGCAGCAGGTATGGCCACAGGGCAGCCTGGGCACAGGCTGCAGGCAGCTGCAGCAGCGGGGGAGCTGCATGCACAGACATACACAGAGCCGCAGCTTGTAGGAGGCTGGCAGCATGTAGAGCACTGTGCACCACAGCAGGTAAGTCTGACATGGAGAAGGGGCTTGGGAAGGCAGATCGATGCCCCCATGGTGAGGGAGGGAGAGGGGCAGGGATGAATGGGGCCCCAGGGCCGGGGCAGGTTGTGGGACGCTCAGAGCCTGGGCAGCTCATCCAGGGGCACAGGGAGGCTCATGCCACTGTGCACACCGTGGTGGAGAACCGGGGGGGCACGAGCCCCCCGGATGTGTGTGGGGCGGAGGTGGGCTACTACTGCAGGCTAGGCCCTGCACCCCGCTGCTACTGTCTTGGGAGTGGCGTGATGCCATAGTTTCATAGTTTCATAGTTTCAGGGTCGGAAGGGACCTAATAGATCTTCTAGCCCGACCCCCCGCCAGGGCGGGAGAACAACCCAAAAAAACAAACAAAACCACTCACCCTAAAAACAAAAACGGGACTCAAATGAGTCCAGCCAGGTAAGTATCCAGCCTCTTCTTAAAGATCCCCAGGGTAGGGGCCAGCACCACCTCCCTTGGAAGTTGGTTCCAGCTCCTAGCCGCCCTGACTGTGAAGTAGTTTTTTCGGATGTCCAATCTGTACCTCCTCTCCATCAACTTGTGCCCATTATTCCTTGTTATGCCAGCAGGGGCTAGGGGAAACAGCGTCTCCCCCAAACCCTTCTGGTTCCCCCTAGTGAGTTTATAGACGGTCACCAGGTCCCCCCTCAGCCTTCTCTTGTGGAGGCTGAATAGGTTCAAGTCCCGCAGTCTCTCACTGTAGGGTCTGCCCTGTTGTCCCCGGATCATGCGGGTGGCCCTCCTCTGGACCCTCTCCATGTTGTCCACATCCCTCCTGAAATGGGGCGCACAGAACTGGACACAATACTCCAGCTGCGGCCTGACCAGCGTCGCATAGAGGGGGAGGATCACCTCCCTGGCTCTACTCGAGATGCACCTGTGGATGCACGACAAGGTCCGGTTAGCCCTGCCAACCATGACCTCGCATTGTCGGCCCATGTTCATCTTGGAGTCAATAATGACACCAAGATCCCTTTCCGCCTCCGTGCTCTCAAGTAGGGAGTTCCCCATCGTATAAGTGTGCTGCTGGTTCCTACTACCCAAGTGCAGCACCCTGCACTTGTCCGTATTGAAACGCATCCTGTTCCTGTCTGCCCACCCCTGTAACCTATCCAGATCCTTCTGCAATCTCTCTCTCCCTGCTAGCGTGCTCACCTCCCCCCAAATTTTGGTGTCATCAGCGAATTTAAACAGGTTGCTCTCCACCCCAACATCAAGATCGCTGATGAAGACATTGAACAGCGCAGGGCCCAGGACCGAGCCCTGAGGGACTCCACTACCCACCTCCCCCCAAGTCGAATATGATCCATCCACCACCACCCTCTGAGTGCGACCCTTCAGCCAATCTGCAATCCATCTGACCGTGTAGGCATCTATGCCACAGTCGCCTAGTTTACTAATTAGGATGGGGTGAGAGACGGTGTCAAAGGCCTTGCTGAAGTCCAGAAAGACTACATCCACCGCGACACCTGCATCCATGGCCTTTGTGACCTGATCATAAAAGGCAATCAGGTTGGTCTGACATGATCTCCCCCTAATAAATCCATGCTGATTGCCCCTGAGCATCATCTCGGATGCCGGCCCATCACAAATGTGCTCCTTGATGATCTTCTCAAAGAGCTTCCCCAGGATTGAGGTAAGACTGACGGGCCTATAATTGCCCGGGTCCTCCCTTTTCCCTTTTTTGAAGATGGGGACCACATTAGCTACCTTCCAATCGTCTGGCACCTGGCCCAAGCACCACGATCGCTCGTAGAGCCGTGCCAGGGGCCCTGCAATAACCCCAGCCAGCTCCCTCAGCACCCTGGGGTGGAGAGCATCCGGACCCGCTGACTTGAACGCGTCCAGCCCCTCCAGAAGCTCTCTAACCCGGTCCTCCCCAACCTGAGGTCTGAAGGCGATCCCCTCGCGTCCGGCTTCTATCACAGCAGGGAAGTCCCGGTCCCTGCACAAGAAAACGGAGGTGAAGAATTGGTTAAAGAGGTCCGCTTTATCCTCTGACGCAACCACCAGATTGCCCCGCATATCCTGCAGGGGCCCCACATTACCCGGCGCCTTCTTCATCCTCCCAATATATTTGAAAAAGGACTTTTTGTTATCCTTAATCCTGGACGCTAATCCGAGCTCTATCTCCGCCTTGGCCTTCCTAACAGCCCGCCTGCAGGCCCGAGCAGAGGAGGTATACTCCTCTTTGGAGATTACACCCCCCTTCCACCGGGCGTACGCCACCCTTTTGGCAAGCAGGCATTCCCGGACACCCTTGGTGAGCCAGGGGGGCTTTTGGACACTCCTGCCCGCCTTGCTTCTTGTCGGGATGGACACCCCTTGGGCCCCGAGTATCGTTTCCTTAAGGAACGACCACTCCTCTTGGACGCTGAGTTCCTCTGCCCTCAAGGACCCCAGTTCCTCTCCCACTAATCTCCTCATCTCACTGAAGTTGGCCCTCCTGAAGTCTAGGGCCACCACCTTGCTGCGGGCCCTTGACACTCTACGCTGGATGGTGAATTCCAGCACGCGATGATCACTATTGCCCAGGTGGTCAAGAACCTGGAGGCCTCTTACCAGGTCGTCGCCTGCGGCCAGGACCAGGTACAGCAGAGCATCTCCTCTGGTGGGACTGTGCACCTCCTGAATCAAGTGGAGGTCCTGCAACTCGGCCAAGAACCTCCTGGAGCGGTCCGTCCCGGCTGACTGCTCCTCCCAGCAGATGTCCGGGTAATTAAAATCGCCCATGACAACTACATCCCTTGCTTTTAGTGTCTCCGCAAGCTGGCCTGAAAATTCCCTGTCCAGCTCCTCCTCCTGATTGGGGGGTCTGTAATAGACCCCCACCGTCAAATCCCTCTCGCCTTGCCCCCCCTGGATCTTGACCCAGAGTACTTCAGCTCGCCCTTCCCCTGACCCCGTACTGCTGGCAGAGGATGTGTAGTGCTCCTTGACATAAAGTGCCACCCCCCGCCTTTATTCTTTATCTGTAAAATTCAAAGCATTTTCTGAAGAATAAGTAACACTGACCCAATTTAAATAACTGGGGAAACAAGGATACAGGAGATTAAGGGTAAGTTTGTGACTAGGCCTACATGTCCATGCCAGGTTGTGAGAAGTTGTACCTGCCTGTCTGATCTACCCTAAACCTGACCTACTTCCAATTTAGTAATGGCCTGAGATCCTGTAGTGTCCTCCTGTTTGTTCCCCATGCTACAAGCATTGGTGTACAGGCATTTAAGGCCTTGCAAGACTGTGTGCCCCCCCACCCCCTGATTAGCCATGTGCCTGCTACTGTTGGGCAGACGGGACGGGGTGCACTCAGCCCATAGCAAGCATGTGGCATTTCACCACTTCTGCGGCAGCGGGGTGCAGAGCCCACCTTGCAGTGGCAGCCCACCTCCATCCCATGCACAGATCCAGGGTGCATGTGCCCCACGGGCCTCCACCAGGGTGTGCACAGCAATAGGAGCCCACCTGGACGAGCATCCTATGACCCACCCTGGCCCTTCGGCCTCCTTCACTCCAGCCCAGGGGTGGGCAAAATATGACCTGTGGGCTGAATCTGGCCTACCAGGCCATTCTATCTGGCCTGCGGGGACCCTAAAAAATGTAGTAAATTAATATTTATTTGCTCCTGGCAGCCTGTCAAAGATGACAGGAGCCAGGGGCAGTAGGACCAGGGGGAGCCTGCAGCAGGACCAAGCAGCCCAGCCCCGCCCCACCCCAACCATTTCCCTGACTTCCTGCCCCTGCACTGCTCCAGCACCACGTGGCTCCCACTACATTGCCGGACCAGAGCATGGGACTGCACTGGTACCCCAGGGCCAGTAGCAGGACGGGTGTATGGGTGGGGGGGCAGAGTGTGTGTGTATGTGTGTGTGTGTGTGTGTGTGTTCATAGGCAAGTCCCACATGCACACTGTTCATAGGCAAGTCCCACACGCACACCCCACCATACACATGCACCCACACACCCCCTTGCACTGCCATACACACAGACCCCCACACCCACCCGCCCTCACACACCCCAACCACCAATCCCCCACCCCATACCAGCCCAGCTGGGCTGACTTCCCATCCCCAGCCCGTTCGCAGTGCTTGGGAGGGGAACTGAGCCTGGGCTTAGTTCCCTTCCCCTGTGCTGTGATCGGCTTCTTGGAGCTGGGTGGCGGGAGATGGGGAGAGCCAGGACCGTGCTCCCGGCTGCTGCTGGGAGCACAGCCCTGCTTCTCCCCTGCCTCCCACCACCTTGCTGCTGGCTTCAAAACTCGAAATGTCCCTTCGTTTCAATTCGATTTCACTGTTTTGAGCTCAAAATGAGTTGTAAGAGTGTTGAATTGAAACAGCCGGTGAAATTTTGCACAGCCCTACTAGGTTTGCGGGGGAATGGAGATGAAAGCCCTGGGGTAAGCGGGTGACCTGGAAGAAGCATAAGCAGGAGAGGACAACAGGAGAGGTCTTTTAATTCTTCCTGAGAAAGCAGGGCAATCAGTTTGTTACTTCATGTGTCTGTACACAAATGCACAGAGCCTGGGAAATAAGCAGGAAGAATAGGAAGTCCTCATACAGTCACGGCGCTATAATGTGATTAGAATAACAGGAACTTGGTGGGAGCTTGCATGCCTGGAGCACTGTCATGAATGGATATAAAGTTAAACTGTTCGGGAAAGACAGGCAGAGGAGAAGAGGAGGAGTTTCTCTTTATGAAATACTTGTATGATTGCTCAGAGTTACAGTAGGAAATCAGATATAGGCCTGTTGAAAGTCTCTGCATTAGGGTCAGAGGGGAGAGCAAGAATGGTGATGTTGTGGTGGGTGTCTGCTTTAGACCACCAGACCAGGAGGAAGTGGTGGGTGAGGTTTTTTTCAAACAGCTAGCAGAAGTTTCCCAATCATGGGCCTTAGTTCTCATGGGGGATTTCAGTCACCCTGACATCTGGGAGGGCAATACAGCAGTGTGCAGGCAGTCCACGAAGTTTTTGGAGCATGTTGGGTACAACTTCCTGGTGCACGTGCTGGAGTGGCCAACTAGGGGCCATGCTCTCCTTGATGTGCTGTTCACATACAGGGAAGAATTGATGGGGAATGTAGTAGTGGATGGCAACTTGGGCAGCAGCAACTATGCGATGATTAAGTTCAGGACCCTGAGGAAAGGAAGGAAGGAGAGCAGCAGAGTATGGACACTGAACATCAAAAAGTTCATTGAACTTGACTTCCTCAGGAAACGGATGGGCAGGATCCCCTGGGAGGCCATTGTGAAGGGGAAAGGAGCCCAGGAGAGCGGCTTGTAGTTTAAAAAATCCTTACTGAGGGTGCAGGAACAAACCATCCTGATGTGCAGGAAGACTAGCAAGTATAGCAGAAAACCAACTTGGCTTAGCGGGGAACTCTTCAGTGAGCTAAAATACAACAAGGAAGCTTGTAAGACAGGGGCAGGCAATTATTTCAGGCAGAAGGCCGCTTACTGAGTTTTGACAAGCCATCGAGGGCTGCATGACAGGCAGCCAGGGGCAGATAAATATTAATTTTCTAAATTTGGGGGGTAGCCGTGGGCCTGACAGAATGGCCTGGCAGGCCACATCTGGCCCGTGGGCTGCATTTTGCCCACGTCTGTCCAAGTTTCCACTTATAACAGGGAACTAGGGAGCAGTATAAGCATATTGGTCAGGCATGCAGGGATGAAGTCAGGAAGGTCAAAGCACAGTTGGAGTTGCAGCTAGCAAGGGACATGAAAGATAACAAGAAGGGTTTCTACAAGTATGTCATCAACATGAGGAGGATCAGGGAAAAGGTGTGTCCCTTACTGATTGGGGGAGGCAACCTAGTGATGCTTAGTGACGGATGATGTGGAAAAGGCTGAAGTACTCAATGCCTTTTTTACCTCAGTCTTCACAGACAAGGTCAGCTCCCAGACTACTGCGCCTGGCAGCACAGTTTGGAGGAGGTGAGTAGCTGAAAATGGCAAAAGAACAGGTTAGGTACTATTTGAAAAAGCTGTAGAAGTCTATGGAGCTGGACACGAGGCACCCAAGGGTGCTGAGTTGGCTGATATGATTGCAGAGCCACTGGCCATTATCTTTGAAAACTTGTGGTGACTGGGAGAGGTCCCAGAGAATTGGAACAGGGCAAATATAGTGCCTATCTTTAAGAAAGAAAAGAAGGAAGATGTGGGGAAACTACAGACTGGTCAGCCTCATCTCAGTCCATTTCTAAGCACTTGGAGGAAGAGAAAGTGATTAGGAACAGTCCACATGGGTTCATCAAGGGGAAGTAATGCCTGACCAACCTGATTACCTTCTATGATGAGATGACTGGCTCCGTGGATGCGGAGAGAGCAGTGATGTAATATACTTTGACATTAGCAAGGCTTTTGATATGGTCTCCCACAATATTCTCGCAAGCAAGCTATGGGTTTTCTGTAAGCTGAACAGAAAACTGGCTGGATTGTCAGGCTCAAAGGGCAGTAATCAATGGCTCACTGTCTAGTTGGCAGCTGGTATCAAGTGGATTGCCCCAGGGGTCGGTACTGTGGCCAGTTTTATTCAATATCTTCATCAACGACCTGAAAGATGGAATGGAGTGCACCTTCAGCAAGTTTGCAGATGACACCAGACTGGGGGTGGTTGTAGATATGCTGGAAGATAGGGCTAGGATTCAGAGAGACCTCAACAAATTAAAGGATTGGACCAAAAGAAATCTCACAGGGTTCAATAAGGACAAGTGCAAAGTCTTGCACTTAGGGCAGAACAATCCCATGCACTAGTACAGGCTGGGGGCTGGCTGGCTAAGCAGCAGCTCTGCAGAAAAGGACCTGAGAATTATAGTGGACAAGAAGCTGAATATGAGCCAACAGTGTGCCCTTGATGCAAAGAAGGCTAATGGCATACTGGCTGCATTAGTAGGATTGTTGCCAGCAGATCAAGAAAAGTGGATAATTCTCCTCTATTCTGCACTGGTGAGGCCACACTTGGAGTACTGTGTCCAGTTTTGAGTCCCCACTACAGAAAGGATGTGGATGAGTTGAAGAGAGTCCAGTGGAGGGCAATGAAAATGGTGAGGGGACTGGGGCACATGATATACGAGGAGAGGCTGAGGGAACTGGGCTTAGTCTGGAGAAGAGAAGACTGAGAGGAGATTTAATAATAGCCTTAAACTACCTGAAGGTCAGTTCCAAAGAGGATGAATCTAGACTGTTTTCAGTGGCAGCAGACAACAGAACAAGGATCAATGATCTCAAGTTGCAGCAAGGGAAGTTTAGGTTAAATATTAGGAAAAACTTTCTCACTAGGAGGGTGGTGAAACACTGGAACAGCTTACCCAGAGAGGTGGTGGAAGCTGTATCCTTGGAGGTTTTTAAGACCCAGCTAGATAAAGCCTTGGCTGGGATGATCTAGTTGGGGATGGTCCTGCTTTGAGCAGGGGGTTGGCCTAGATGACCTCCTGAGGCCCCTTCTAACTCCCATTTTCTGATTCTACGTGCATGTGTGTGCACTTGCGTTTATGTGTATATGAATGCCCAGCTATTTCCCGTGGTCTCATCCAAATGAGGAGGGGCCCTTCTCTTGCAAGAAAGCCAGTTCAGCTCTGCTTGACTAGCTACACCTGCTGCTGCTGTGTCCTTTCCCCCGGGTGCCATGTTCATTAGCTGTGAGGCCTTTCTTTTATGGGAACCCTCCTACCCTGCTTCTCTCTGGCTTAATGACAGACCCATTAAAATGACACCAATAAAGCAGTGGTGCAGGAGCAGTATGTGGGGCCTATGCAGGGCTGATACATTGGGTATCAGGATCTTCCCCCCTGTGGAGCCCATATTTCATGTGCTGGAATGGGGGTGAGGGGAGGAGTGGAAGGGGACAGGTAGCAGAGTCCCCCTCATGGCCATTCCTGAATGGATGACTGCTCAACAGGAGGTCTGGCTTGGAGCAAACACTACAGCCAGTGCTTGAGGTTTGTTGCATAGACTCCATCTCGGTGGTTTGTGTTGTTTTCCCCTACGGCCACCGCCTCCCAGGAAGGAGGAACAAGACTTTTTTTTAATGAGGGAAGGATTAACAGGCCAATAAGACTCAGCAGTGAAAGAGCTGTCTCTGTGGGGCCATCAGCGGGACACAGGGTAATTGGATTGGATTCTGGCGAGTGTTTTGAATCAGTTCTGATGCAGCCCTGGCAGGTCACTCCGAAGGGGGCATGTGGCTCTCCCAGCACACAGAGCCAGACCATGAAGGAGGGGGATCAGTCAGCTCATTAATGGATTAGAGTATTTGTTCTCCTCAAAACTTTTGTTGCTAAAACACTTGGCGCAGCACTTTCTGGTGCCCAAAGGGCTTAAAGAATTTGTCAGATCCTCTTCTCCATTCTAGCAAGGGGGCTGAGCTTTCCCCCCTCTCCCAAACCCTTACCTAGGTTTCTGCAACTTACTGCTAAAATCACAGCTCCTGTTTCCCTCTTTTGCCTTGGCTGGTTTCTTTCTCCTAAAGATGCCGCGAGGGCAGGTGAACCACATTCAACCAATTATTAGGGTGTACTCTTCCCTCAGTGAAAACCCAGAACCAATGGTGCAGCCTGCTGTTAGGGGGCACTCAGCTGCTGAGGCTGCTCATCTTTGCCCTGAGAGCTTTTGAAGGTCCCATGAAGACTTTTTGCAGGTTTGCAGAGCAGAATCACATTTCGCATAGTGGACAACCAAAGCATAGCTTGAGACTAGCCTTGTGGTAAGCAACCTGAAGTGTAGGCATGATTCTGTTACCCCCTCTGGGCATGGAAGTGCCCCATGATAGGAACAGGGAGATGTCTGCATGTCCCTGGAGGGCAATCCTTCTGCCCTCTGTGTTGAAGGCTGCCACGCTTTGTGCAGCTCCAGGCATGAGACAACTTTTTGCACATGTTAATTTATGTATAGTCATAAACTTAAGAACAATGAAAGTGTATTTAGCACTAGTGAAAGATGTTGGCCTGGTTGGCCTCAGAGAAGGAAATGGGTAAGGATGTGAAAGAAGACCTGAAGGCACACACAATGGGCCCCTGTCCATGGTGGACACACTGGGACAGGAAGGGAAGGCAGAGCAAAAGACCTTGGACAAAGCTCTCTACTTGGAGGCAATTTCAAGGGAATGGGTGGAAGACTTACAGTGGTGCTCCACTGGACTGGGGGATAGAAGGAAAACAATCGATACAGTCCCACAGAGCCGTCCTTTCCCTTGATAAATCCATGGCCAAAGCCCACAGCAAGTTGAAGAGGAGGTTCTGGATATGGTTGGGCCTTGGGTAGGGTGACCAGGCATGTAAAGGTGCAGGAAGAAGAGGACTGGCATAGTGAAGGTCTCTCTGGGCTTGTTATTCACCATAGGCATCTCAGGATGAATAACACCTGTGCCCTATGCACACCGTGCTACATAAAGGCAACATTTCCTTCTTTTTTTTTTAATTTCTGGCCCTCAGCAGCAACAGAACCAACTGAAAGTCTTTTCACTCAGTCAACTCTTATGGTCCAGTATCCACAGAGTGTTTGACCACAGTGCTTGGCTTGTGTCTGCAGAGGCTGGGATCACCGCTTGGTTTCCCATCCAAGCAGCATCCATAGCTTACAAGCTGAGACTGTCAGGCCAGCTCTGTCAGCCAAGGTAGTAACACTCAAGTTTTTTCATCCTTGGGTCACAAAACCTTTTCCAGAGGTGAGTACCTACCACTTATCCTACTCTAGGGGAAAAAAGATGGGGGGAAAAAGACTCAAGAGAGAGACACCTGGTAATACAGCCAGTCTGTGGCAGAACCAGGAGGACACAGGTTTCCAAAATTCCAGTTTCTTGTCCTACCTTCTTGGGCATGCTCCATCCCACCTGCAATAGTGCAGCGATTGAAAGGAGAGGACCTTAGACATCTTAGTGAGGGAGGTAGGGTACTTTCACTAAGGAGTGAGTAAGACTGGCAATGCACAGCAGGGCTCCTTCTATGTTTTGCCCTTCTGAGCCCTTCCTCTGGCCTGCAGGGGCTCTTTAATTGGGTTTGTCTGTACAGGGGGCAGCAATTCCTGAATAACTCCGAGTGTGAACAAGCTCTTCACTGAATTCTCTACTGGAGGATTCTCTAGTTCATTTGCTGACTGGGCCATTATCCCTCAAATCTGTGCTTACCAACCCACAACATAGATATGGGTCTCCCTACTGGGATGATTGCCATATATATATTTGTACAGAGAAAAGCTTAGCAGAACAGGGCCAAATTCATTCCCAGTGTAAGTCAACTGAAGTCCAGGCTATTGTATCAGGGTTGAATGTGGCTTAAAGTTCTGTGTGTGGGTAGGGAAGGGGGGTGGCTAATTGGTTCTATGGAGCAGCAAATGCAAGGGAGTTTGGGAAATGCTGCCAGGTTTCTAGTGTAAGTCACACTCCCACTAGCCATCTATGCTGAGCAAGAGTTTCCATGGGGAAGTGAGTGTGTGGGTGGGGGGGAGTGGGAGGGAGGGAGAAGTTGGTGGCTGTGGAGGCAGGGGAGGGAGAGAGGGTTACAGGGAAAATAAATGAGACTCCCCTGAAATTAATTGTTGGAAGGGAGTGCCCCACTCGGCTGTGAATTCTGAAATGATTATTGGATTTGCAGGCGGCCAGGGAGCAGAGCGGGTTGGGTGCGCGATTAATATCTTATTGATAGCGGATTAAAAGAGTGAGATCAAATCTTTAACTGAGTGAAGATGCAGTTTATCAATTTGTCACAAAAAATGTAGCAATCAGAAGCGGAGAACATCGGGGCGGCTTGTGGATCGATCCGTGTCAGTGCCTCACAGCAGGGCTCCACAGTGAGGTAGACTTTCCCCAGGTACTTGGGCCATTGAAGGAAATGGACCTGGTGCCATGACTGGACTGAATTTAGGGATAGAGTGATGGGCAAGCCTGTAGTGCAAGGAGGGGAGCAGATTCTGGGACAGGCCTGTGATGCTGGGGAAGCACAAGATTTGTGGACATGGTCTCCGGTGCCACAAAGGATGCAGAATTCTGGAACAGGGTGTCTGGGATAGGCCTGTGGGGTCTGCACACCCTCAACTCCTTGCTATGGTGGTGAGTAGGTCCTCAGAGTCATTAGGGTAGATAGAGTCCTTCTAGGCATGGTGTAGTGGCCTGTGATGTGTTTGCCTAGTCAGACCGCAGTGCTGGCTATCAATATTCCTGCGTTCTTTTCCCAGCTCTGCCTCTGACTCTCCATGTGATCTTAGACTTGTTACTTAAATCAAAGGTGGGCCTTGATTTTTATGTGCTGCAGTTGCTTGGAATCCAGCTTGCTATCTAGTACCTCTCTGTGCCTCAGTTATCCCATTTTACAAAAGGGGTTGTTAATATTTAGGGGCCATGCACAATGTAACACTCATTATCTATTTCTAAATATTGTGAGGCCCTGGATGAATGGAGGCAGTATCATAAAAATTCAACCACTTGCCAAAATGACAATGAACAAAAACATCCCAAATACTAAGTTAATTTTTTTAATCAATGACTGTGCTGGCAGCTCTCATGATTTTTGTTGCCTGTTTTGCTATATTTGATATTTTTCTTAAAGGCACATCTCCTGGATTCATGTCATTATGTGAAGAATTCTGGCTTTTACTTTATAAAAAGACTATATCTGAGTCTCGTGGTAATAGAGATATGCTTGGGAGAGTAACTCCTAAAGGCTAAAAAACACAGGAAGCCAAAAGAAAAAAAAAGGAAAAAAAAAAAAAAAGGAAAATCCCCCCCTAATTCATTATTTTTTAATTTCACATCTTTAAGCTAAATTCTTGATTTATGGTATGGGGCCTGAAGCATGATTTTTGAATGCTCAGAGTAGAAAAAAGCAATGGCAAACTTTAATAAGTGACTCAGTGCATGATCAGCTGTGATATCTGTTGTAGCAAAGGGTTGCACCAGACTTCAGTCGCCAGTTGCAATTTAACTTTTTTTTATTGCCAACTTAAACTTTTTATTACCACTGTTCTGACCTAGGGAACAAGCCATGAGAATTAGGAGCCTCTGATGGCCTCCAAGCACTCTTTTCCTCCATTAGGCCTCTGCAAAAGATATGGTACACCTGTTTGTTGCCTTGTAGGTCTGTTGAACACCCGGGAGGTCTCTGGCACTCCCATGAAAGGCACTTAATGGAAGCTTTGAAGGCTAGGATGTTACTATTGGGCTTGCAGAGCTGCTGTGAGGGGCATTATTATTCATATTGCTGTACCATGTGGAGACTGAACAAGAGGTTCAGTCCAAAGAAGTCACAGACTTAGCAGACAAGACAGACAAAGAGTGGGAACAGAAAATAAAAAGTACTGATATGTCAAAGCAGTGATTGTATTAGGCTGCCTGCACCTGATCTTGGAAGCTAAGCAGTCCTGCGCCTCTGTACATCTTGGATGGTGATTACTGTGGCACCTTGGCTGCTGCAGATGCAAGCCAAGCAGTCCTGGTCACACTTGCGGAGTACCAGACCCTTGAAACAAAATGAGTAGCAAGGCTTCATTCAGTGCCTCTGGTTGTTGGAAGAGACAGAAGAACCAGGCTTTCTTGGCTTCCTATCCCAGGTGCTACCATACTGCCCATAACTAGAGTTCTAGACTTTCTATATGGGACTTTGTATGTCTATGAGGTCTCTAAGGCTATGAGACTTGATAAGGCACACACACCATGCTGCTGGTAGGGCCTGTGTGATAGTCTGTGCCTGTAGCTTCTAGCATGGCCAGATGAACCAAACTAAAGGTCCTGCGTTCCACTAGGACAAAGTATCATTCAGGATAGATTTTGGTAGTGTTACCTGAATGAGACCTAGTGAAACCTTCTTTCCTAATTGATACAGATTTGATGAATCATTTGTGTTGTACCTCTACAGTGGATGGGGAAAGGTGACCTGATACCCACTCCCACCCACACCAACAGCTTACTGCAGAAATGAGTATGTATGTTAAAGAATATGCCAGCAAATGTACTGCATTATGTAGGCCCCTTGAGTTGCATGAATGCATATTATCTTGTGCCAGAGCATGGTATCAAACCATTGTCCGAGGCATCCCCTCTTTGATCTCATACATGCAAGGCATGTGGACAAAGATACTCCTGCGAGTGAGTCCACAATGTACAGGAAGCCATTGGTTTCTGCTCTTTACCCATTTGTATTGAGTTATGTTGCCCAGCTGAGGTGAGACTGGGGGGGAGTTCTCATGAAAGCGACTGGCTAGGTGTTGTTATCTACAAAGCACAAGGGATCCATCTCTTGAGACGGGTTGGGATATGTGAGGCACATGCACCTGGATATTGGTTTTGGAGGAGCTCCTGCACATCTCCATTAACTGTGAGGACTATGATAGAAAGGCTTAGTCTGAGCACCTGCCCTGGTTTTGGTCTGGGACTACTGGCTATCTGCTGCCTGCCCCAAACTCTCTCTCTCTCCACCCAATCCTTTTCTTTTGTCCATCCTGTGGACAACACACAGCACTGCCCCAGGCCTCTATCTTTAGCTTTTTTTGTCATATTCCTAAATATGTTTGTGCAATCCAAACCTGGGCCTGATATGATAGTTAGCTTACCCATTACCATCACCTTCATAGATGTTAAGGCCACAGACTTCAAGGCCAGAAGGAAACATTTGGACCATCCAGCCTGACCTCCTACATTGCAAAGGTCTGAGAATTGCACCTAGGGGGGAGTCTTGTATCCAGCCCAACAGTTTCTTCTTGCCCTACAGCATAAGCTCTTCCTTGGACAGTTTGCATCTAGAACTAGCTGTGATTAGCTGTGATCTGTGCAAAGAACCTCCTGCTTGGATGAGGTGGGATTGCAATAATTGTGCACTTCTCTCTACAGCCAGGGGTACTATAATAGCTTTTACTGAGGGCCCTGTTGCACAGGACACTTAATATAATTCAGAAAGTTTTCTGAGCAGTCCAATGCTAATGCTTACTATGATCTAAATACAGAACTTAGTGCACACGGGAGTCTTGAACCAGCTTTGCTGCCATCCTGCTGCTGAGGCCAAAAATCAGCTAATTTTCAGTCTCAACTTGGGGACCCATCAGAGCAGTCCCACACCCCCTCCCTGCCTCCATACTGAGTCCTGCACAAAGGCAGAGAGTATAGGGAGACTCAAAACCCAGTGCAGAGGCAGGGAGTAGTAGAGCCCAGGTCCCACAGTGCTCCCTGCCTCTACCACCACGCTGGGTCCTGGGACTGGGTGCAGAGAGCACAGCAGGACCTGGGACCCAGCATGGAGGCAGAGAGCAGCAGAATCCCAGACCTCCCACTGTACCATGGTGGGGCTTTGACTGACAAACAGCTGATCACCAGTCCCAGACCTCCCACCACATCAGTCTTAGGGAGGGCTGAGGCTGACAATCAGCTATTGGTTGGTCAAAGCCCCTCACCACACTGAAGTCTTAAATCCACTCTGGTTCCATGAGGGGGCTTTAACTGACAGACAGCTGGTTCTTAGTCCCAGCCCTCCACTAGGCTGATCGTATTACCTCTGTGGAGCAGTCAGGCGTTAGCTCAACACGTGTTAGGTAACAGGATCTGGAAATATTCCACCAGTAAAGTCCTAATTTTGCTATGGTACGATGGCACTTAGCACGTGTCTAATGTGTTTTCCTGCTTGAACGCTTGGACGCTAGCGGTTTAAGTGCCGTTAATGTGCTAAGTGTAACGTGTAACAACCCCTTAAGAGAAGCTGGCACTGCAGTTATTGTAATGTCTGACCTACAGTAAAAGATATGGACATTCATATAACTAAAAGCTCCTTATAGGTATGGTTCCTTCTGCTCAGACAGGCTGGGACTGGAGTAACTGTGAACACCTACCACTAGAACTCCTATATCTCTTTCCTCCAGTAGTGCCTAATGGAAGAGATTGGCACATTAGAGCTGTGCGAAGCTTCAGTCGCTGATTCGATTTGGAGGAGATTTGGCCTGATTCAGTGGCCAAATCTCCAAATCCGAATCAAATCAGGGGACCAATTAAAAGGTCCAAATCGATTTGGAGAGCTTCGGGGATTTGGGCAGTCCCCAGTCACTGCAGCAGGGAGCTGAAGCCGGACTAGGAGCTGGTAAGTAGGGGTGGGGGAGGGGAGGCTGGAGGAGGGGGTAGGGGACCATGGGGGGACCCCTGCCAGGCCCCATCCCCTGCCTGCTCCCACCCCAGCTCCTGATGCTTTAAAAAAAAAGCCCCTGTTCACCAGGTGCTGCCCAGTGGGGGGGGAGTGATCCCCACTGCCCCATGCTGCATGGGGGGGCTCTGCCACGAGCCCTCTGACCCCCCCCACTCTCCCAGCCCCCCATAACTGCCCCACATGCCCCAGCTCTGGCCTTTTAAGAAAAAAAAACAAACCCTGAACTCACCAGCTCCTGCAGTGGCTTCGGGGCCTCGATGACTTGGGGCTTTTTTTTTTTTTCAAAGTGCCAGGAGCTGGGGCAGGGGGGGCAGCCACTGCTGGGGCTGGGAGAGCAGGTGGGGGATGGGCCTGTGTGATTCAGAGATTCAGCTGATTCGGCAGCAGCTGAATCTCCAAATCAGATTTAGCCGAATAGATTCAGGACAGTGATTCGAACCACCGAATTGAATCACTGTCCCCCGAATTGGCCAAATCTGAATCCAAAGCCAATAGTAGCTGCTTTGCACAGGCCTAGTAGCTATGAACACCCCACCTCTATTATACTCCCTATTGCATCTTGTGCTAGGAGAGACTGGACCAGAGTAGCTGAACAGCTCACATCTATTATACCCCTCCCTACAAACCCTCCTGCTGAGTGAGACTGGGATTGGAGTAGCTGTAACTATGAACACCCAACAAGTTGGGCTTCTTTGGCCTGCAAAAAACAGAGTAGAATGTAGGGAAGGAGAAGGAGAGAAATTCTTCAAGGAAGAAAAAGAATGAATGAAAAAAGGAAATGTGGAAGAGCATGCTGAGTGCATAAGAGAGGAGGGAAAGAAAGAAAAGTGGAGGGAGAGGAGGGGAGGGGAGGGAGAGGAACCCTCAAGATGACATTTCTGATGCTCTTTCTGTGCACTATTGTGTAAACATGTTGAAAGCCATAGACAGCTTTTGTTTTGGAAAGAGCCCCAAATTAATTCTGATGTAGTAGGCTGCCCTTCAACAAGCCTGGGGGCTCTTGTTCTTTTCTAGGAGCCTTTTATAGTATCCACTCCCAGAAAGAACAGGACTCGGCAGACACTCCTCCCCACCCCCACCTCCTTCAGCCCAAGATCAAAGGTAACATCTCTTAGCAATCCTGGGAGAGACCCTCCTTCGAGAGAGTGGGTAACAGCAGTGCCCAACCCCCACATAACCCCATCCCACCAACCAAAGCCACATTTGAAGAATGTCGTGCTTTCAATCTTCCCTTAAGACCAAGCCACTCATGGCTGTCATATGACTCATGCAGCACTTCCTAGGAAAGGGCTTTGGGGATAATTAACACATTCAGGAGCATCACTGGAGTGGAAAGGCCAGGACAGTATTTGTCCAGCCAAGGGGACTGGGGAGGTGACCCAAGAGGGTCTGGTATTTCCCTTCCTCCCCCTCTAGTTATAAACCCTCCCCATTATCTTAGCACCACCTCTTGGCTTAGTCTTTTTTACATCCAGACAAGGCCTTACCCCCACATCCCTCCAGTCCTGGGCAGCTTTCATTCACCTGACCCTAGGTGCCCTCTCAAGGGGCAAATGAAGTTTAACTACAGAAAAAAAATATCAACACAAGAGAATGAACATTGCTGAGTCAGCTGCCTTCTGTACAGACACAAGGATGGGAATCTCCAGGGTAATATGGGCAAATATGCTACCCTTCTACGCCAGGGGGTATAATGGCTGAGGGGGTTTCTGTGAGCCCCATGCCGGAGCATTGCTCTGGAAGGATGAGGGGAGCAGTGGGGGCTTTGCCGCTGCTTGTCCTTTCATCCCCTCCCAGTTCTGCTCCGCAGACCCTCTCATTGTCCATCCTCTGAATGGAAGACTTTGCTGCTGTATTTTTGTCTTTTAATTAGGGCTTCTACTTCTGCCAGGCAGTTCATGGGCTGCTCGCCTGTCTTGGATACTTTTCTTTATCTCTTACTCCCTCTTTTAAATTCTTTTACACAATTTATTTCTCTTTCTCTCTCTCCTTTTCTCTCTCTCTCTCTCTCTCTCTCTCTCGTTTCTGGCAGGATGGAGCAATGACAAGAGGAAGATAAAAGAAACAACCAAATGAGCCTTAGAGGCCCACAACATCCAAATTGCAAGGGCCATGTTGAGGCTGCCAACACGGGACAAAGCAGGGATGTTCAGAGCTAAGATCCTGTTCTTGTTGAAGCTCTGTGGTATTGAGAGCTGCGTGTGGGTTCAGCTACATTATGAAAATAAAGCCAGCTGGGAAATCTAGGGCTCTAGCTACAAACTTCCCCAGAACAAAGAATTGTTCAGCTCATAAAGTATGGCCAGCACTCATGATTTTATAGCCTACCTCATTTGCTTGGCTTCTTAAGATGCCAATTCTTGAAGCCAGGTGATTATGACAAGGTTTCACCTTCAATTTAAAACACAAAGTTTCTGGACCTCGTGGTTGCAGTAAAAAGAACGAAATACACAGTGCCCAAAGCCTCACATTTGAGAAGGCCAGTACAAAAGATCATACTTTAAACAAACTCACCATTTTTGAGTATTTAGAGCTGGTCACTATATAAAGATAAGAGGGAGCTTGGAAATTCAGAGACCTACCCACATTTTTTTCTGTAGTTCAAGGCTACTGGTATCCAGGGCTATCATCTGAGTCTTATTTTATATAAACTCTTGTCAGTAGATCAAACAGAAGTAAGGAGCAAAATGCAGAAGTTCCTGGGTGATGTTTCATGGCCTCCATTATGCAGCAGGTCACTCTGGAGGATCAGAACATTCCCATCTGACTTTAAAAATCCATGAATCAATAAACCTGCACTTGTGAGTCCTCTATTACCCATATTCTGTTTGCTTCTTTTTATTTAATTTTCTTCCTAACATTCAGCACTGTCTCTCTGGGATTTCAGTTATGCCTGGGTTCTTTATCAGAGATCTGATCCAGCCCAGAAAAATTTATGCTGTGGCTTTATTTGCTGATAGTGTTGAGTATTTCTCTTTTCAGTGAACTGGACAAAACAGTCTTTTGCCTTCTAACAAAACATCATCCTCACTCAGCATTACTGTCTTTCTAAAATAGTCATGGTGATATTAGTGAAAGAGGGTCTCTGTCTCCTCTTTCTAACATGTAATTTCAAAACTTACTGCAATAGCCCCATCTGAGAAGAGGGCCTTAGACACTGTACAGACATGTAGAAAGAGGTAGTTCCTACCTAGAAGAGCATGCAATCTAAATGGGCAAGACTGTGCAAGACTGTCAGGCTGGGGATCAGGCAAGAGAAAGGTCCAAAGTTACTGTTACTAGTTCAGGGCTTCAAGTCCCGCTTTCAGATGGTGGGCAAAAAGCAGGAGTTTATCATCTGGTTTAGGGATAGGCAGCATTGAGCAGATTGATGCTGCTTCCCAGCAGGCCCTCAAGCGACTCATCAACTTCCTGCTTCCTGGGTAGTATGTACTAATGGGAGTCAAGGACAGGATAGTCAGTCAGGCTGTAGGCTTGTGTGGATGTCATTCTACTGCAAGTATGGGATCATCCTTCCTAGTGGTAAAGGATGCTCCTTTCACATGCAGGGTGAGGGTGAATGTGTCTCATGAACCATGCCACTTCAACTATCTTAAGGGCTTTAGGTAGCATGCAGGGCTTGAACTGACCCTCTACAGAGAGATGAGCTTCACCCTTAGGGTCCATATTTCCATCTCTACGTATGTCTTTGGTTTAGCTTAAGCCGGTGGTGGAGATTCTCAAAACCTCACAGTGGATGCATCTACACGAGAAGCTATAAGTGTAGTAGACTAATTCTACTGCGCATTAGCACATCACAGCAAAAGCTGTGCTATTGAGCTAATGCACAGTATGATTAATCTACTGTGCATTAGCATCACTTAAAAGACGTGTGCTGGTGCTACTGCACAGTAGCACCGGTTACCGTGCATTAAGTTAGTACCTGTTATTACCAGTACTAGAATTAATGTACTGTAATTACAGCACATTAATGCACATGTAGACGTGCCCAGTGCTGCCTTAGTTCTGCTGCTACTGGAGCCAATGGGAGCTTTAGCATTAGATTCAATAGGAGCAAAGCTAGGCCAGTGTGGAGGGCTTTTCTATATTAATTCACCTCCTCCAGCTCTCTCGGTTAAGTGGCCATTCTGATTTCCCTTCAGCAGCCTCTCCTGTTTCAAGGATTCCTCAGATTCAGAGGTCTGCACTGGAAGGGCATGGCCTAAAGCTCAATTGCTTCCCACTGCCCTTGTTTAGAAAAACATATACCTGTATTTAGTCACATACAATATGCACCTTTTAAAAAAATTATCTACTAGACAGGGTGCATGTCATAAATGAGGAAATGTGGGGACCAGAGGGCCTAATCATGTGGGGGCTGAGCTGCCAGGTTCTTCTCTACTTAGGTGGGAAGCCAGTGGCAATTGCTGACTCAGCTGAAGGCTTGATCCTACAAACGATCCTACAAATGTCTGGCTCCTCTTAAGTTGGTTAGGCCTTAGCTGACTTGGCAGGAGCTACTGGCTGCCTCCCAGATCAAGAAGAGGAGCTGGGCAGTTTGGCTCAGCCAGCCATGCCTGCCAAGACAGTTGAGGGCCAATCCTGATGTATACCAATTGCCTGATCCCTCTGCTTGAGCTGGGTGGGCAGCCAGCAGTACCTGCCATGCCATGCAACTAGGGCATTAAAGAAGTAGCCACAGCTTTTTGCTGCCTCCTTACTGCAGCTGCGTGTGTTTTCCCTGTGAAAATACTTGCTGGCATTTTCAAGAAAAATGTTTTTTTTTTCATTCCACCTTCCAAAAACAAGGTGTATGTCTTATTCAGGGGTGTGTGGTAAAAGAAGCTATGGGGGTAGGGTTTCTTTTGGACTGGCATGATTCTGCAGGGGTACCTCTTACCTTAGCCACCTCCAGTTTGTCATCTTCCAATGAAAAGCAGTGTATGCCACCAGCACTTGATGTGTGCCCAAGCTGACAATTTGCCCTTTAGGTGCTAAATCTTCCTCTGAACAGGAGCAGAGATATGCGAGCTCTAGCCTAACTTTCCTCTCTCATCTGCCCATAGGGCTGGACAGAAGCCAAACTGGTGTCCAGCAAAAATAAGAGCAGCATCTGGACATTTCTAAACTCAGCCTGTTTTTTCAACAGTTTCAGGAGGGCATTATGTGGTGAGGCTTACCAGAAGACAGTGCGATCCAGCCCAGCCTTGACATGACCCCTCTACCCATCCTCCAGGTACAGACAGTGCTAAGCCTGCTGGGTCTTTGAACTAAGGGTCTGAGCACTAATATGGCCCTGAAGCAGTTGGAACAATTCCAAGCTGGTGCTTAAACAGACCCCATGTTTCTATGATGTCGCTTTGCTGAGCAACAGCCACCTCAACTCACTAACAACTTCTACCAGCCTGTGATTTCTGGACAAAATCTGGGTCAGGCAGGAGCATGTGATAGTTATATTAACAGTACTACTACACAGTCTGACGCTGCAGGGGCTTCTGGGAATATCTGTGCCTCAGGAGAGGAGTCTGTGGAAGAGATTAGCATTGAACACCCTGGGGCAGGAAGAGATCATTGAACAGGTGGGCAACTGCCAGAGGTTGGGGGAAGATTTATTTCCATGGCATGAATTCTTATAGTTTCATAGTTGGTAGGGTCAGAAGGGACCTGAGCAGATCATCAAGTCCGACCCCTTGCTATGGCAGGAAAGAGTACTGGGGTCAAACGACCCTGGCAAGGTGTTCATCCAGCCTCCTCTTAAAGACCCCCAGGGTCGGAGCCAGCACCACTTCTCTTGGAAGTTGGTTCCAGATCCTAGCTGCCCTGACTGTGAAGTAGTGCTTCCTGATGTCTAGCCTGAATCTACCCTCTGCCAGCTTGTGACTGTTATTTCTTGTCACTCCTGGTAGTGCTCAGGGGAACAGGGACTCTCCCGATGCCTGCTGGTCCCCCCTGACCAGTTTGTAAGCGGCCACTAGATCCCCCCTCAGCCTTCTCTTGTGGAGGCTGAACAGGTTCAGGTCCCTCAGCCTCTCCTCGTAGGGTCTGCCCTGCTGCCCCTGATCATGCGAGTGGCCCTCCTCTGGACCCTTTCCTGAAGTGCGGCGTCCACATCCCTCCTGAAGCGCAGTGCCCAGAACTAGATGCAGTACTCCAACTGTGGCCTGACCAGTCAGTGTTGCGTAGACGGGGAGGATCACCTCCTTGGACCTGCTTGAGATGCATCTGTGGATGCATGGCAAGGTACGGTTGGCCTTCCTGACCACGTCCCCACACTGTCGGCCCATGTTCATTTTGGCATCAATAATGACTCCAAGATCCTTCTCCGCCTCTGCACTGATGAGAAGGGAGTTCCCCAGCCTGTAGGTATGTTGCTGGTTCCTCCTGCCCAGGTGCAGTACCCTGCACTTGTCAGTGTTGATACCCATCCTGTTCTTATCCACCCACCTCTGTAACCTGTCCAGGTCTGATTGCAGCCTATTCCTCCCTTCTAGCATTCCCACTTCTCCCCACATCTTAGTGTTATCTCTGAATTTGAACTAGGTGGTTTTTACCCCCTTGTCCGAGTTGCTGATGAAGATGTTGAACAGCGCGGGCCTGAGGACCAAGCCCTGGGGAACCCCACTGCCCACATCCCTCCAGGTCGAATAAGACCTGTCCACCACCACTCTCTGGGTGCGGCACTCCAGCCAATTAGTGACCCATCTGACTGTGTAGATATTGACACTACGGTCTCCTAGTTTTTTTTAATGAGAATGGGGTGAGAGACCGTGTCGAAGGCCTTTCTAAAGTCCAGAAAGACTATGTCCACCACGACACCTGTGTCCAAGGATTTTGTGACCTGGTCATGGAAGGGATGGGATCCTACATGAGATCCTTCTGGATCAGTAGCTGGGACACAGTGGACAGCTAATAGGGCAGAGGAGGGGTCTCCCCTGTTAAGGCAAGCATCAGCAACCCTGAGAGGATCCACTCCTGACTTGCAGCCTGAAGTAGGTGGTGTGGTTTGGATGTTTCCACCTCTCCTGATGCAATCTGTTTCCTTGTGCGCACGAGAGGAGCGCTGCTCAATAGGAATGACCCATGATACCAGGTTAATTCTGTTTACAAAAGAATAAATATTATAGCAGTGTCTTATAAAAGAGAATCAATAGCTTCCCTTTGCTGGGTGATCCCTTCATGTCTTCGAAAATCGATTCCCCACCCCCACCTCTGCACAGCTATCTGTTTTTCGGGGTGATGGGGGGGTCAGGCGATTATCGAAGTATATGTGAATTTACAATATTAACGACTCACTACAGTGTGTCCGCAGGTTCACGGTGAATTAATTATCTGTTTAAGAAGCCATGAAGAAATCAATCAATGAAAATTTCTCACTCTTTTGAGAGCGAGGGAGCTTGTCAATTTTTTTCTTACATGCATCACATTTAAAGGGACAAAGACTTAAATTCTGAGGACTGTTCTGGAGCCATTGGGGAGTGCAGATTTCAAGTGATCCAGGGCACTGATCAGTCAGTCCATAGAAGGACTCTCATTTCCCATTCACTGGCACTAAGGGATTGCAGAGATGGGTGGTTTCAATAGGGGCATGTCTGAATGATAGAAAAGAGGGCTGGAAGGGACATTGAGAGGTAGGTCCATCTTCTGGTTTCAAGGTAGGATCTGCCTTATCCAGCTATACCTATAATCTGGGTTAACTAACATAATGTTAGCTAGCATGTGTTAACCACAGCCTAGGAAGTCTCACCGCCTTAATTGTGTGCTAAAATGTTCAGGTTAGAGGGAGGGTTGTGGAATTCAGCTGGTCTGTCTTAGCCAGTTAAGACACACACTGCTTTGTCTACATTAACCTTCTGAAACATATTAGCTAGCACTTGTTAATCCCACAACTCTAGATAAAACCACTCTTTACTTATGAAAAGCCCACACCATTGCAGCTGGGGCTGTCTAACTGCTTGTAACGATTTACAGTGATAGGACCTGTTCTATTGCTCAGGGTGCATGCAGAATGCAATGTATGCTTTCTATAGCTTGAACATACATTACCAATATTTGGCTAAACCCCTGCACTCAGCTTAATGGCATTTCACTGTTTGGATGGAAGGTGATAACTTCTGGATGCTATATGTGATCAACCTGGAATTTTTGAGGATAGTCCTAGGCCTCTGTGGATAGAAACTTCTGGTTTTTGGTGCTAATCAGAAAAGAGAGAAGTGGGATATGGAGGACATGGGGAGAGCCTGTCATCTAGACCCACAAAATAAAGAAGCCTTTAAAGTTTACTCTTCCAATATAACATCTCAGCCCTGCCCATTTTAACTGAGTTGAACATGGTGACATCTCAATTGACTTGCTGTGACAGGCCCCTGCCTGACTTACCATGGTGCTGTAGCCCAGGTGACCGGGCTGTAAGCTGGCTGGCACTGCATGGTCAGAGGGAACATGGATAGTTGGTCCAGAGCCCGGAGGTCACATGTTTAAAGCAGGCCTGAAGCTGAAGGCAGAAGGAGAGCATGCTGGAATGCTGGAAGCAGAGCCATAGGCAGACAAGGTTCCGTGGGTGAATTTGATATCTTTTATTAGACCAACCCAAATGGTTGGAGAATGGTTATTAAGCAAGCTTTTGGGTTCAAAAACCCTTTGTCAGGCTAAGGAAGCTTCAGCAGTTTGTGTGTGCTCTTCCTGGAAGCAGAGCCAGGTACTCTCCCCGCTGCCGGAAGGGATCTAGCGCCTTCCCTTAGGACCAGCACACCCAGGGAAGTGGCACACCCATGTCCAGCAGCTGAGTCATCCAGGAAACACCTGGATGCACACACTACAACTGGCTGGAGGCTGGTTGCTTTCCCTGGGGCAGAAATACCTGGGAAGGCCCAGGGAAGCCACTGCCACTGATGGAACACCAGGGACCTGACCAGATACCAGCATGTCTGACTCAGCTGGCAAGCAGCGCAGCTTGGTTGTGACACAGCTCCCCACCATATGCAGATGGCCACGCAGAAGCACATGGATCAGGTGGGGCTTGGAGAGGGCAGCCCAGTGGGCCCTGTGGGAACCAACTGGAGGGAAACCCAGGCCCAAAACCTCCCTGACACTGCACAGCCTGTCAGAGTGTCTGCGAGATCAGAGCACACCAATAGGACTGGCAGAGTCGCAAACCTTGTATGAGCATGCTGGAGGAAACCATTAGGCAGTGCCATACCTGTTCTGGTGACAAGATGGGCAGAACTCGTGCCAGAAAGCTGGCTAACTAGGAGGCCTAGTGAGCTCTATGGTGGGTGAGAGAAGGGTGCACCAGGCACTGAAACAGCCTAAATCAGCCCAAAGGGGAATAGCTTAAAATGGGGGCATCGCCACCCTGCCTGCTGCCCACTCAGAACTATTTAAGTTAGTTTTTTGGTTGCAGAGGTGATGTGTAGTGTGTGCACACGGGTGCATGTGCACCCCCTGCGCATGGCAGTGCACCCCCTACAAAAGGCACCACTGACAGTGTCGGCGGTGCCAGCGGGTGGTCGCTGGTCTCCACTCCTTGGTCAGCACTCACCCCTCCCCACCCAACCACTGACAGCAGCATCTGCGGGAGCTCCCCCGCTTACTGCTGCCAAGTTCCCGCTGCTTCCACTGCCGCTGCACTCCTGCCACCATGCCCCACCAGCCACTGGAGGCAAATGTCATTCATGTTTGGTTGTGTTGTGATTCTTGAAAACAGCAGCAGTGATTCTTTACAAAACAGCAGCAAAAACCTTGTAGCATCCATTCTCACTGGGTATCCAGCACAGGAGGAAAAGTCCTGTCATCATACCAGAGTGCCACCAGATTTGATGGTGACACATGAGTGGAAAGGGGTGAGGTGTAGGGGAGGAGAAGCCCCACAGAAGACACCATGTGCCAGCAGGGCCCACAATGTGCCAACAGAGAGACCACTGGGCCCTCAGGGAACCACTGTTCAACACCAAGCATAAAACATCAAGTCACGGCAGGTGAATAGGCCCAGGTGTGATGAGGCCCAAGGGGTGAGGGCATGCCCGTCATCCAGTATGGTGGGTGTGAGCCTGTCACATTTGCCTCCTGGACAGAAGGAAAGAAAGAACAATTCAAAGAATGGGGAGCATAGTGTAAGGGGAGAATGAGGTGGGAAGAGAAGGTAAGAGGGAGAGACATTCGACCTACAGAGACCTTGAAATGGGAGAGAAAATGGGGTACTCTGGCATCAGAAAAACGAAGGAACAGGGGGTACACAAAGCCCCTGGAATGAGAGGGGGGAGGGGTGATGGGCATGTGTGCTGGGGGAATGAGTTTGCCCTATAGACACTCTTGTGAAGGACCCCAGCAGTTGGCTCTGCTTAAGCCTTAAGAATGACTGGCCAGCTAAGGTGTTCTGAGCTGCTATGGCAGCACTCTGCCTGATTGATTGAAAGGGGTAGCAGGGCCCTACGTGGGTTTCTCAGTGCACATGTATCCAGTGTGCTCGCTGCTTTGATTCTGACCACTTGTTTCCTGCTTTCTAGCTTATGGCCCTGGTTACCTGTCTCCTGCCACTGATCTGTGGCCCCGAGTTACTTCTGACCCTTAGCTCCTACCACTGCTCTGACTGCCCATGCCCTAGTCATATAACAACTATAAAGACCGTCTTTCCCTAGTCTAAAGGAAAGTGGGTATGGGGAGAAGCTGAGTGAGGAGGGGATGTGGAAACAATCTGAAAGCTACAAGCAGAGCTGCAATGCCAGGGCCCTGCATTCTTTCTACTCATTGGCTCAAAACAAATGTGCTCTACACTGCATGTGCCCCTCACCCTTCCTGCATGCCCTGCATTACACATGCCCCTCCTGCTCACTGCATTCACTACCCCTCTCACATTTGCTTGCACTACGCTGCACATAGATCCGGAAGAAGCAGCAAGGCATGGACACTGCAGAGTGCTACTGCTGCTTGTGATCTGGTTCAGGGGTCTCCAGGTAGGAGATTCGAGAAGAAGCCAGAACATGTGCTTGGGAGGCCACTCCCCTGTGGAATCCCATCCAGCCATGGCTCCTTCCCAAACCCATAATTCTCCTGGATTGAGCTGAAGGGAGCCCCTGCCAGGCCCACCTATTGCTATAACCGGAATAGGGAGAGGAGCCCATATTGACACAGGAGCATCTGTGTCAGTAATTGTCACACAGACTGGAATAAGGCTTTAATGTGTGAGCCTCTTTAGCCACACAGCACTGCAGGCCTGGCAGGGAGCTGTGGAGAGAAAAAGGCCAGAGTGGGTGGCAGACTGACCTGGTCTTTGCTGAGGGGCAGGGAGAAGAGCATGGGTGTTGGGTATCAGTGTTCCTGTGCTCTCTCCCTACCAGCATCATGTGCAGAAAGAGCAGAGAGAAAGCAGATTAATCCTGGTGTTACGGAGCAGCTGGGATACTTACACTGTACTCCTGGCCTATGATCCAGATTGTTCCCCTAGGTTTTTGGTTGTAGCAGTGTTGGTCTAAGGACACAGGCAGGAAAGTTTCTTTGAGTAGCTGTGATATCTTTTATTAGACCAACTACTCAGTTGGTCTAATAAAAGATATCACAGCTACTCAAAAGAACCTCGCCTGGAGATTGTTCCCCTGTCATAAACCCTCTGCTCCCAACCCAGGAGCCAGAATGTCCCCCTAATCTACCTTGAAGTAACTGCATTGTCTTCATGGAGCACACTCAATTTCCACCAGTGACAGTCTTTCACACCCATCTGAAGCAGGTGTGGGTTGATCCCAGATCAGAACAGTAGCATTACATCTCCACTTAGCCCTTTGCCCTGGTGAAGATGACTTGACAAACTGCAGTGCAATGGGGGAGAGGATCTCTCTGTCCTCATACTTCTCAGGGGGTGTATTCCTGAGACAGCTTAGGTTCTCCATCAAGCAACCTTCCTCCTCTCCTCCCCTCCATTTTCTGAGGCCTTCTTTTTATGCTTGGTCCACTGTGATTTGCCCACTCCATCCTAGAATCAGGCAAGTGGCTAGAAGCCCTAATGCCCATAGGGTTATGGGCCAAACCTGTAGCTGATGAACCTGCCGATAGCTGCAGACTTAGGTTTGATAGGATCATGCAGCTTGTGTGAAAGCAAAGAACATGTCAAAAAAGAAATATGGAGCCAGAGCTTCTGCTGGGGTAAATCAGCATCATTCCACTGAGTTCATTTCTACTTAAAATGGCTGAGGGTTTAGCCCATATAAGGAAGTATGTACTATACAAGGAGAGGAGTCCATGCTTCCATTGAAGAAGTCATTGCTCAGGGAGTAACAAAGATCATGTATCAAGAAGCATCAGCTTGTTGGTGTTCTCCAGCATAGTCAACAATGCTGGATAAACAGCTTAGAAGAAAAGTTTCAAAAGTCTGCCTGAGCTTTATGGCCCATCTGTCTAGCATGGTTAAGTGATACCAGTTTCTATAGCTAACAACAGGCAAGAGAATGATATACCTAGCATGACATCTATCTGACACTTCAGCTTAAATGACAAGATACCCATTTATGAATGGGTTAAGTGGGGGTAATTTTCACACAAGTCTGAAGTTAGGCTTTGTACTCTGGCCTCTGGAGCCACAGTAAGACACCTTAACCTTTCTGCCAAGCAGAAGAAATGCCTTGAGTAATGTATTTCCTACCCTTATCAAATGCCAGTGAATCAAAATTCACTTCTGAATTAGCTGCACAGCAGACACTATGATGACATCCCTGGAATGCCTGCATTAAATTTGGGAGCCAGCATTTACCTTATGAGGGACATGCTTGATGTAAAGTATCAAGTATGTCCCTCAAGTCATACATACTTGACCCACTGGGCACATCTACACGAGACGCTATGTCACTGTAGCAGACACTCCCTCACTATAATGCATTACTACAGCAACATAGTGACTAAAAATAACCATGCGCCGCTGGCACAGTGCAGTAAAAAAATGCCATGGGGGCACATGTAGACACATGCACTATGTATGACCAAGACTATCACCTGCCCAGCACATGCTTAGCAGTCTTGATAGGGAGCGTAGTGCTAACTAATACTGCTTTTCCTTCTGAATTAGTGCTGGTCCCATGTTCTGCTTTGATGAGAGGTGTTACGCTGTTGCAGACTGGAATTCTAGCATTCACTGACGATTCTTGGAGCCCCAGGAAAGATCAGCTTGGGTCATTCTGTGCACCCAGGACTCTCCTTTACTTTTAGTTGTCAATTGTGGGCTATATCTCCAAATGGTATAAATAATGCATTGACTTCATCCCAGCTGATGATCTAGTTCAATATTATTTGCTTTTCTCCAGAACTTTTGAGGAGCACCCAAACATAATGGATCAAGTGATCCCTTAAGCAGATGTAAATCCAGATTTCCCAAACCCAAATGGCCAAATTTTACTGACAGCCAGAGTTCATGCCGCAAATTAAATGATATTTTGTATAAGCCAGATGTTATGAAGGTTTCATATGTTTCCCTATAATCTTGATATAATCAAGATTTGCTTTTGAAGTGTCTTTGGTCCCACAGGTGAAAAGGTATGTATAAGATATCGCTGTTGCATAGTCAAAAGATGGGATAGTAGCTTCTCATGGGCACAGCGTTGATGAAAATCAAATGTCTTGAACACTAAAGGAAGCATCCTATTGAGCTATATTTCATGTTTTAGATAACCCATAGAAGCCCCTACAACTGATATTAAAGAAAGCCCCATTTGCCCTTGAAGTACATACCTAAGCAGCCCAAAATCTCTTAAAAATATCTCGGCTGATGGGAAATCTGAACTCCAGGTTTGGAAAATCAATTTAGAAGCCTTGAGTCAAAGTGAAGTTAACACCGTTAGAATTGGACCCACACATTTGCTATTACAGGACAAAAATGCACATAAAAGGGAGGAAGAAGCTAAGAACATTAGACACTAATACACTCCTAGAAAATATAGACAATTGCTGGTTTGGAATATGTTGAAGAACTTCACTGTGTAAAATTGTGCTGGAATGACAATCCACTATGTTAGATGTTAAATTTTTAAACTAGGCTGACTGCTTGGGCAACCAATAAACTGCTCAGGAATTCTAATCCGTATAGATGGGCCTGAGCTTTACAGATTAGACAGCAAGGCAAACTTTTCAAAGATCAAGGGTGTTCTGAATTGGATCCTTCTCTGTTCATAATATCTGAGGTCTTCTCTTCTTCCCTTCTCAGCAACTGAAAACTTTGCAAGGGAGAGAGCATCAATGTTACTGTGAATCCTTATATCAAGTAGAAGACCCCCACCTTGATCTGAGACACCCTGACTCTGCACAAGCACACAGGGTGCTAACCTACATGTATCTCCCCGCTACAACTCATGGCGCTTCAGAGAAAGTGCCATGAGTTACAGCAACCCTGCCCCCTTAACCCAACAGGCGTTAGCTGTTTAGTCAGGATGAGGCGGGGAAAAAGCTTCACTTTGAAGGTGATCCAGTGGAGAGAGGTTGCTGTCTGCAGATTGGGCAGGGGAGAAGGCAGGGGAGGGAACTCCAGTCCGGGGTTTGTCCAACCTGTGCCACAGGAGTCGGGGGGTGGCAGGTAGGCTTGAGCCCTGAGGTGAGGGGCTCCAATCCACCCACTCCACCCTCTCCAGCACAGGCTGGGTAAACTCCAGACTGAAGCTCCCTCCCCTGCCTTGTCCCTCTCCCATCCTGCACACAGCATTGGGGGTGAGGCTGGGCTACATCAGCCCAGCCCCGCTCACACGCAGAGAGAGATAGAAGTTAATGAAGGTGCTCTGCTTTGGAGCCCCTTCATCTGAACCCTCATTAAATGAGGGTTAATTTGTCATGTGACTGGGCACTTTTAAAGTTTCCTGACACACAGCCCAGTGCCTTAACTGATAGAGTACCTTTGCCTCCCAGATTTTCCACAAAACAACAAGCAATTTTTTGTTTTCAATTTGGGTTCAACATTTTCAAAGGTTATTATTCTATTTTGTGCAGTTGTCTGTACACTACCAAGTTTGCTCAGGACCAGAGGCAGAAATCCCACAAAATCAAAGGAAAATGGTTCTCATACTTTTTGGCCTTACCTGAAGTGGTAAGAACTGGCAATTTAATGAGAATACCAACCTGATTTGAGATGTTTCGGTAATTCATGAAAAGTTGCAATCAGCGTCTCCCTCATCAGATGTTTCTATTAAAACGCAGCCTTTGAGCTCCTGCTGGGTTCATAAGTTCATAGATGCTAGGGTCAGAAGGGACCTCAATAGATCATCGAGTCTGACCCCCTGCATAGGCAGGA
>NW_005841831.1:2911435-2913610 GCF_000455745.1 Alligator sinensis
TAATCGCCTGAGTTCATTGAAATCAGCTTTCCTAAAGTCTAGCACTTTCACCCTACTATTTACCTTACCCACTCGACGTCTTATGATGAATTCTATTATTTGGTGATCACTGTCCCCCAGGTGACCACCGATCTGTAGGTCCCCTACCATGTCATCCCCCATTGCCAATACCAGGTCCAGTAAGGCATTCCCCCTAGTGGGACCATGTACCTCCTGCATCAGGTGGAGGTCCTGTACACAGGATAGGAACCTGCATGAATGGTGGGACTTTGCTGTCTGCGTCTCCCAGCAGATGTCTGGGTAGTTTAGGTCCCCCATGACTACCGCCTCCTTAGTTTTTATGGTCTCTGAGAGATGCCTCAGGAGCCCCAAATCTAGCTCTTCCCCTTGGTGTGGGGGTCTGTAGCAGACCCCTACCACCAAATCCCTTTCTCTTTGAACCCCAAGGTTTTATGACACTGGGATCTCCTGGTGTCCAAAAAACCCACTACGCTACAAATTAGCAGCACAGCAAATGCCTGCATGTGTGGTTTGTGGTGCTGCAGACAGATCTGTGGTGCCTCAAACTGCACGTACACACTCATCTGGATGCACCCAGTATGGCCAGTACAGATTAGTGGTTATGGGCAGAACTAGGAATCAAAGTCAAGAAGCCAGAAGCAAACCAGTCAGGAAACTAACCAGGGTTAAACTCAGGGGAAGTGGGAAGACAGCAGTCTTAGCAGCCGGACAGCATGTATGGGACTCGTTCAGAACAAGCTTAGACTGACCAATTTTCTCACTACATTCAGGACTGACATACTAAGCCTCACCTTCCTAGCTCAGCTTTTTCCGAAGAATGATGACTCAGAACAAAATAGACCAAAGCCAAAATACCTTTTTACATGTCTGTATAGAAAAGAGAGCTGGTCTACTTCAGGCAATGCCTCCCAGGGTAGCACAATATAAAAGAAGAGAGAGAAAAAAGGTCCAGTTCTGACTAGCTAGATGCTCATGTCTCCAGACCACATGCCCAGCACTTACACACATGCTTAGCTTTAAGCATGTGTGTAAGTCCTGTTATAATCTTATGGCACTCAATCCTGTGCTTAATATGACACATAAACCTACGTGCTCTCTTGATTCAAGACCAACCTGAGTGGAGAGCCTTAACTCCCAGTGGTTTCTTGGCAAGAGAAGCTTTGCATAACTGATGTGTACCATCTTGGTTGGCCCAGTGCAGAATAAACTACCCTAAAAGCAGGAGTCTCTTCAGTCTGAACTGCTGTGCTGTCCAGTTGGCACTGTAACAGCCTCACCTCCTCTACAGGTCTGTCACAAACCCTCTCCCATGAGTTCTGTTTACTGAGAAAGCTTTGGCCTCCACCTATTCCCACATGAGCCCACTTTTCCCAGGACTAAGCCTTATCTTTTGCCTTTCTATTCCCTTTGCCTTGGCTCAGGTGACTACATGCTGTACAACTTATAATGCTTGGAGTCAGACTCTGATCTTGGCCACAGCAGTGTCTGTTGCCGACTAAGCAGTTACTCCATATCCATGCCAGTATGATGGTAATGGAGATCCACCTAGCTTTTTGCTATGCTTGGGAGAAAACAGCTTGTTGTGTCCCAGGTGGGCCAGACTTCCTTAACTTCCCCAACATCCTGTAGTGCCAGACTTCTTTGCTTTAAACTAGGCACTTTCATATCCTTCAGGGCCTTGAGAGAGGGCAGCTGTATATGTGTGACTAAAGAAGGGATAGGGCATATGTTGAGGGGGGTGGATGTCACTGCATCACTATATACACACTTCTCCCTTCACAAGGGCTCAACTCATATTCCCCCTCCTTTCCAAAGAAGCCCTGACATTCTAGGTGGAAATATGAAAGACAGGATCGGGGCTTTGGTGCGAGAGCCTCTTTGTACAGCGCTAACTGGTTTCAGGGCTGTAATTATCTCTCCGAGAGAAGCTGTAAATTGGATTAAGGCACTGAGTTGCAGCTGACTGAGTTCCCTCCATTGCCCCACCTGGTGGGCTGCTGAGCGATAACAAAAAGTGCCGAGAAATCGGATTTGGATTCCACTTCACACTCATGGCTTCCTTCTGGAAAAAATGAAATTTTTCCGGCAGAAAGGGCTGGCATGAGTTTGCTGGCAGTATCAGTCCCGGGCTCGTATCATCTGCTGGCGCTCTTC
>NW_005841831.1:2913647-2935438 GCF_000455745.1 Alligator sinensis
GCTCTTCCGGAAACGCGATCCCCTCCGTTATCAGAGAGAAATAAATAAATAAACAGCAGGAGATGTTTTGGCAAGGAAGCAGGAATTGTACAGAGCGGCGCGCGCGCGCGCACACACGGCAGCACAGCGTGTTTGCAGCCTGAACTGTCTGTCGCAGGCAGAGGAAGGTGGCAGTACATACACAAGGCAATTGGACTTTTTTCTTTATTTCAATCCTCAGAGCCAAAAGAAAACCCCATTTTTAGCAAAACACCAAGTCCAAGAGACAGGAGAATCCATGCAGAAAACTGGGTCTTCACCTGCTAACAGTGTAAACCATAGCTCTCCATTGCTGGCACCACACATTCAGAGGACTCTCACCATCACCATTCCTATAGGAAGCAGCCTCTCCCCTTCTCATCATCTTTCAGTCTGGAGTATCCTGAAAGGAGAAGGCCAGTTGCAATCCCGTGGTTCATTTCAGTGGGAGTTTTGCCTGAGCAAGAACCGAGGAAAATCTGAATAAAGCTTTCAAAAATGTGACCTGTGCTTTGGGATGAAAGATGTTCTAGCAGTACAAGATGGATGGGGCCTCTTCTCTGCCACTCAAGGTCTGCCTACACTATGATGTCCGTATGTCCAGGGTCTAAAATCCAACTGATTCTGCAAATCCCCAGCAAATCCCCAATCACTTTCTGTCCTTCAGCCTAAGATTACAACAAGCTGTACACCTATGTCTTACCTGTCCCCCGAGGAGATATCACCTTTCCTTGCCATGCAAAATGTAGCCCTTGTCTCAGACAAGAAAGAATAGCTCAGAGGCCAGATTCTTACTTGGTGTGCATCAGTGGAACTGCATTGTAGCTAATGGAGCAACACTGATTTATACCAGCTGAGGATCTGGCCCTAAAGCATTGTAAACAATGCTTGTATTTGTTTGCTCTGCTTTGCGACCTGCAGTTCATAGGAAGCTCTAACCAACAGCGCCAGCTTCTGTCTGACAGCAACAACTCCCTGACTATCCTGGATAAGGGAACTGGAACCAGTGTCCTATGTGTTTGCAGAGGTGTCACATTTAGCCGTTCCGTCTCAGGAACGAGGCAGTCACCTCTGCCCATCGGTCCCCCTGCCAGCTGGCGAGGAGAAAGCCTTTGGCAAGGACTGTGATGGCAGCCTCCGGCCTGCTTTGCTGATGCAGAGAGGAGTGGTGTGTCTGAAGGGAGGCGCACACAGAACTGAGAGGAAACACCTTCCTTTCTTGTGTGGGAACGCAATCTCCTGATCAGCGGGCAACCCTTTGCGTTGCTGGTCTGGTGCTTCCACTTACAACTCAAACTCACCTGCCAAAGTTTGGAGACATCTTCATGGCATGCAAACTTCCTCCCTGCAGTTTTCCTCCAGCTCAATTTATTCCCAGGAATTCCCAGCACCCATCCTGGGCCCTGAGCCGCTGCTGCAAGGTTGCAAGGAGGTTTTGATCTGATGCTATCAGTGGAGCAGAGAGAAACTCTGCTTTGAAGCTGAGGCTCCATCCACAAAGCAAAGCCAAAGTGGAGCAGAGCTTAGGAGGCCTCTGGACAATATATTAGTAATGGGAGAGCATCCAAAACAGGGCCCACAAGGAAATGGATGCACAGCAATGCCAGGCTTTGCTTTCCAGAAATACCACTAGATCCCCTTCTGTCTCACCATCCATCCCAAACAGGCCTCATGTATTTGCCAACCAACCCATGGACTTCCTTAATGTCCTCTCATGCACCTTACCTCTTTCTCTCTCTCTCTCTCCCCCCAGCCCCCTTCCATTCTCTGCTGCTTCCATCTTGTCTCACATCAGCCTCCTGCATGTCCCTCTTGCCACTTCTTGCACGGAAACTTCCTTCACTACAACTCTTGCCATCTGGAGTGGTCTTTCTGGACCTCCCTACTTTTTCTTCTCTCTGCTGCCCTCTCTTCTATTAATTGCCTTCTCTAAACCTGTTTTCTCCTTCACTTAGGCCTCTGAGGGCCACATCTCCAAAAGATGTTGCTAAAGCAGTTGGAGCCAGATTTTTTGGCGCACCAAATTTTGCCATAGTTTGGCTCCTAGCTGTTCTTTTTGAGATGTCTATAGTCAGGTTCAAAAGATTTTAGCAACCAGGTATCCCTCCCAGGCTGCTGCTGTCTGTTGAAGACTGGCTCTGGCTGTGAGTTCTCAGCCCTTTGGGGGTATAGGTTGTAGCCATGCTGGGCTGCCTCCGCCCTTTAGGACATTTTGCCTGTTACACCATGCCAGCAGAGTGCTCGGGCCCTGGTCACCACCTAATTTCCAGGACTGATGTGGATTGATGCGTGTGGAGCAAGTGGGCAGGGCTTACTGCCGGAGCAGTGTGATGGAGTACCCTGCCACTACAGTGTAGTCATCCTCTCAGTCCCCCTTGCCTATTATCTAGTATTCAGCTTGGTGAGGCAACACAGTTTGTGTTAAAGATGCTTGCTATTAAAGCAAACAAACAAGCAAACTGGTGCTGCCTTATTAATTAATTTTCACTTCTATTTTCACTCTTATAAAGATATTTGCAAAACACAAAATCAATGGGATATGATGATGGTGATTATATTATTGTTGTTGTCAAGATTCATTAATAGCTGGGTTTAGGGCTTTTTTACATTTAAATGTTTCCTGCCAGCAACACAAGAACCGACATCACTTTCAGTTTTTGGAGAAGGACTCATCTTTTCAAATAGCCCCTACCTGTGCTGTCAAACAAACCAGAGAGCTTTGCTGAACAGAGGTGAATTTAAGCAACTGCTTAAAGTTCAGCATACGCTCAAGGGCTTCACTGCATCAGGACACTAAAATGTCGTGTGGTGGTGCCGTGTACTATTAAACAGATGCTGAGCTCCCTGCCCCCCAACCGCTGCATTTCAGCCATAGATTGAGTGGTTCTGTACAGTTTACATAGCAGTTTGCTATCACCTAGCGGAGCCACCTCAGCTCTAGAAGAAGCTGTGCTATGGGACTGAAAATCTAAGGTTCAGCCCCTGATGATGACACTTGTAAGTAGGTTGTTATATCCCCACTCTATAATTTTTCAAATTATTTTTATTTTATTTTATTCCCCTAACGTTGTCTCCACAAACATTTTCCCTCTCTCTCTCTCTCCCTCTCGGCCCTTTTACTGTGTGTTTTATTATCCTTGCCATTTTAAAAGCAGGAACATGATTTATATATGAAATTAATGAGCAAATCACCTGATGCTTGAACCGATCCTAGATGTCACTCAGCTTAGTGTTTAGGCTGGTACTAAAGAGAACTGGGACACCTGGGAAATTCCAGGTCCCAGGCCCGTCAGACAGAACTGCACTGGAATCAACATAGCAGCAATTCTTACTCTGGGATCAAAATCATTACATCACAGACTGATTGAGGAGAGCACAATGCTGATATCATCTGATATTCTGTTCATCAGGCAGAGATTGTGTTTGTGATAACTGTTAAAAAAACATGCAGCCAAGCTCCTCCTTGGCTGCATGTAACACACTAGAAGTCATTGGACTTACCCCACCGTTGAATCTGACCCAGTAGATTTGTTCTGGGTTTAGTATGTCACGTATGAACCTCCATTCAAAGCAAGTCTCTCTCAGATTTATATGTAGGCTATAATGATTAAATTCACCCCAGTGCTGGGAAATAGCCCCAGACCACAGAAGACCTGAGGATGAAGTGGTGCGTAGTCCTTTGCATGGAGGCAGATTTCATAACCCCAGTAATTACAGCAGATTGACTCCTGGCCCTTTGAAAGTATCTTGGGAAGCAGCATCTTCTCACATTTAGCACGGGAGACTGGGAGTCAGAATGCTTGAACTATGTCACCAACTTGTTGTATGACCTTGGGCAAGTCACTTAACCTCTCTTTGCCTCACTGAATCCATCTGCGAAATTGGTATTGCAACACTTGCCTATCTCACAGGGGTGTTGTAAGTGATTAATTAATGGATGTCTGTAAATCTCTCTGAGATCCTAGGATGAGAGTCCTATCAGAACACTGGTACTGAGTAGTCATATCATTCAGTGAATGGCAGTTAAGGAGCAGAATGTATCTTGCCACTAGGAAATCACAATAAAGTTAACTGTGAAACTGTATAAAATGAATATTTTAAATAACATAACCATAATATTACTCATTATGTGCATTGCAATAGCATACAGGGGCCCTAAGCAGATCTGAAGCCCTACTGTGCTAGGTGCTGTATAAGCACATATGGTAGTCTATACTGCTTTCCTGGTGCTCTCAAACTGCTCCTAAGAAGTATGCCTAGCCCACTTTCCCTGCACATGTCAAGCCCCAAAATAAGTTATGCTGAGGGCACTTCTCTGTGCCACTCTTAAGATCTCTGTCTGGGTTTGGTGTATGTGGAGTAGAAGCAGGTGGATGAGGCATTGCTTCTTGGCAGCAGGCTCAAGACTGCCAGGAAAGCAGTACAGACATACCCATAATGGGATACAGTTTCTGCTCCAAAGAACTTCCAGTCTAAGCAGGCAAGACAAGCAATGGGTAGGAATAGGAAAGTGGCACAGGTCTGACCCAAGGCTGAATAGCAGCTCGGTAGCACTAGGAGTTCGTCATGAATCTGAGTTCAAATCTAAAGTTGAATTTTACCCTGCTCTTGGTTGGACACCATCTTTTCATTCCTTGCAGATCTCCCCAGGAGCAGATTTCTCCCACGACATGCAATTCTTTCCTTACTTAGACTGTATCTTCTTTTATGCACCATACAATCCATGTTTATCCCTTATGTTAAAAAGAATTGCTGGGCAAAGACAGCAGCCAGGATTTCCAAATATGATGAATGCGTTTGCATACCTTGTATTTTGGGTGAAGACACCTTGCCTTAAAGATCTCGATTTCCCAAAAATGTTGAACACTTGACACTGAAACTCACATTTTTCAGGTAGCTCAAGCTATTCACCTAAAAACTAACAGCTTGACGATCACCTGTCACCATTGTAAGAAAGTCTATCCCTAAATTGCATATGTTTGATCTTACCTGACTGACTTCCTCTTTCTTCCCCTTTATGGCCAACTAGTAACTATCAAGGTGGCTCAGTGATCATACCTCACTGCTAGAAGCACCCTAGATATAGTGTCAAGATTTCCCTTGGGTGGTCCCCAAACCTATTTCTTTTCACCCACAGCCTCCCCTCCACTCATATTGAATGCTGAAGCTTCTGACTGAGAGAACACAGCGTCCATTTGTGAAAGAAGCTAACAAATGGAAGAGGAGTCCATCTGCAAAATCAGAACACATTTGGACTGCTAGAGAGAGAAAGCTGAAAAACCCCCATGGATATAGAGAATGGAGAACAATAGTGAGGAGGCCATTGTGAGACAGAGAAGAGGCGTGTGAGTGGTACGTGGTTGGGTCACCAGGTCAGAGATGTATCTCATTTAGGCCTTGTCCACACACAAAGGTTTTACTGTTATAGTAGTACTGGCATAGTTAAAGCAATACTATCCCCTCATTGGGGGTGGGGGGGGATGCACTCTTAACTGTAGAAGCAGGGCTTATAGTATTATAGCTTGCTCACTACCGGAAGGCAGCAATTTTCACTAGGTATGAGGTGCCTATGTACTAATATAACTGCCTTCACACAGGGGAACCGTTTACATTGATATAACTATCAGGATTTCTAAATATACTTAGTGCTACAAAACAGCTGTATGCATACTAGCCCCAATTACAGACACACACAAGCATGAATACACATTCTCCATACTGCCATGCAAGCACATGTTTATATACATGTATACATGAATGAAAATGTTTTGGCATTTCCGATTTTCTTTTTTGTTTGCCCACTTTTCTTTTTTACCCACCCAACTTTTGAAAATCTCTACTACTTTTCCAAACTTCCTCAGTTCTTGAAAAGGAAGGAATATGAAAAGTAAAAAAGTTAATATCTAGTCAAATGGAGAAATAATCCATCCCATTGTAACGAGCAAGAATGAATTGAAGCAAAAGGAAAATAACCACTGTCCTAAAAAAAATGCCCAGATATTTCGAATGTTTCAATTTTCCATTAAAGAAACTGAAAAAAAATTGAGCAACGTTGAAATTGCCCTTTGGAGTATTTTGATTGTACAGAAACTGTATTTTCTATCAAAATATTGATAAAAAGAGATCGAAAATTACAGATTAATTCAAACCGAAACCTTGGCTCCATGTAGGTGCTTGTTTCGACTACAATGTGTCCTCCAGATGCAGGTATACTAAGTAGATATAAGACACGGTCATGAGATTCTGTAGCTTTGGACAGCAGCTGACATACCTGCCCATGTTCACCTATTAAAAGTGGCCTTTAAATGATTCATAGCGTTCATCGTGAAGCTGTCTTTTGTCATGAGAGGCACCTGTTAACCCTGCGGTGACCTTTGAAGGCTTTGCTGTTCTTCTAAACATTTTGTCCTGTTTCATGTTGGAAAGGGGTGAAGTAGAGAACATGCCAGATGGGGAGAAAAACAAGGGAATGGAGAACAGTTGAAGATAAAGAAGTGTTACAATAGTTAAAAAATGAGAGAGAAAAGAGGAGAGAATAAAGTAAATGGCAAGAGAGAGACAGAAGAGCCGAAAAAAATGAGAAAAAGGATGTGTGTAAAGACATGACAGAGACTAAAAAAGGAAGAACATATTGAAAGGGAGAAAGAGTGAGTGGAAAAAAGTAGGAAGAGAGAAAAGCAATGTTCAAAGGGGTGTTTCACCCAAGTCCTTTTTCCAGCCTGAGTGGCTACTGTTGAGTGCTGTGGCCAGGTATGCTGGAGATAAAGGTCTCCTGCTCACAGTGCTTTTTCAGCGCCATGGGTGAAATTCAGCCCAGGTAGAGCTGGTAAGAGACAAGGTTAGCTCGTGTGCATTTTACACAACACTGGATAAAGCCATTAACTCTGGGCTGTTTTCATGCTACCTGATGATTCTGTGTACAAGCAACTTCAGGGATCAAACCTCAGCTGGTACAAATTATCTCCACTTACCGGTAAACCTATGCTGTTATACACCAGGTGGATATTTGGCCCAAGGTTTGCACCTGGTGGAAGGAAATATATTCTCTTATTGCATATGTTTCTAATGTATTAATTTGGAAGAGCATTTGCCGACTGGATAAGTACTGGATGTAGACTGGAGGCGCTGATACTTTGGAAATAACAGCAACAGCATTAGGTTTAGTAGTACTGGCATAGGTATGATTATGCTTAAAGCAAAAGCCTCCTTGTACAGCTGGTGTGATTGTTTTCATCACCATTTTTAACAAAAATTTGCTTTTTTGATTAAATGGAAATGTTCATGAAAACTCATGAGCCAACTGATGAAATGATGGAATGATGAATGGGCAGGCCCATTTCTGAATGGCTACTTAGATGGAGGGGTAAGACATATGGTTAAGTGAATGAATGTATAGATAGATTGATGAGAGGGTTGTGGGACAGAAATCTTTATTGGTGCATGGGTAGATAGATAAATATACAGAAGGGTAAAGGAATTCAAACAGGGAAGAATGGGCCAGTTGTCACAGTGCCAGTACATAACATGAGAGAAGCCTAGTTTAATTCTTTGCTCTACTAGAGATTTCCAGTGTAACATTGGACAAGTCACTTAGCTTCTTTGAGCCAACATTCCCTATCTATTCAGTGACAATAATCACTGCCCTACTTCCCAGGGGTGTTGGGAGTATACATGGTTTGGAGATGGTGAGGTGACCACATACTATTGCATACATACTGAAAGGAGAGAGCTGGAAGCGTGAAGCAATGACCCTTGGAATGACTCTTTTCTAGCTGCAAATGTAACTGACCTGGAGATATTTTTCTAAAAAGAAGAATTTTACTTTAAGATCATGAATGCACTTTGCAAATAAAGACACTTGTCTATGCTTCTGGAGGGTAGCCTTTTGAAATCCCAGGAAGCCCCATCCTTCTCATGTAGCCCATGTCACATCACATAAAACTATTCTGGTAGCTATGAAGCAGGTTTCAATCCAACTCCCTGGGTAGGCTCAAGGGTCCCCAGGGCATGTTGGATCAGGCCCTGTCACCACCTCTGTAGCATCTATACTGTAAACTGACATCACATGCTTGCTCCAGTTCACCTCATGAGCTGATATCTGTATGTACAAAGGAGACCTAAAGGTGACCCAATGAACCTTCTAAAATCACTCAAAGGCAGGACAGCATCCATTGAAACATTTCCAACACCCATGTGAGTGCTGAGGTGTCTGTTCAGGGAGTCACAGGGATGCAATATCAAGCAGCCAAGCTCAGAGGAACCTTCATTCAGAATGGTTGGAAGAATTCAGCACATCTTTTAATGCCTGAAGATTTCTAAACCTTTTAAATTGAAATCTACATACATAAAATGTAGGATTCTCTTTTGATTCAGTGACAGCTGGACTGTGAGCAGTCATAAAAATGAGGCATTTGAATGATCTTGCAAGAATGTCCTCCTTGCTCAACAGAGCTCCAAGGATTTTCTTGAGCTGCACCACTCCCAGCTGGAGTGTATCCACATTATCATGAGAAACATCTCTCCAGTTTTCACTGCTGCTTTGGATGGATAGATGTATTTAATTCTGAGATGAGGTAGTGAAAGACACCCAGATTACATAGCAAGCCTAACAGCTCATCAGGTTAGTGTGGTTATGGCTCACCAAGTGCCCAAGGGGGGTGATGGCCACCATCACCTCCCCTGCCTCAATGATCAGATACCCATTTACTACTGGGTTTGGGGTGTGTAAGGGGGGGTGGCCTTTGGCACAAACTGAAAGCAAGGTGAAAACTCATGTCTCCTGGAACAACAGCAAGGCCCCTTAGCTGCTAAGCCCCTATGCCCCAGCAAAAGGTGCATGTTAAAGACCACAGACAGTAGGGTAGATTAGATGACAAGGATATCAGCTATGACTCTGGCCCAAATCTCACACGAGTGAATGTGGTCCTTTCCTTCCATCCATTTCAGTGGGGTGTATTTTTGGATTAGGCTATACAGAGCCATTGGATGATCAATGAACTATGCATTTCCACAGCCTTCCAGTCACAAAGGCTACGCAAACTATCAAATGCTCATTTCCACCTGAGAGTCCTGGCCACCAGACACAGAAGACCTGAGACTTGCTGGTGGACAATGTGACTCTATATGGGATAGCCCAACTCCCAGATTTCAGCACAAGGCTTGGGTGCTCCGAATGGCTGAGAGTTTCAAGTTGATCCATACATCTGTAGCCTATGAAGCCATCTATGTTCAGGCCCTATCTGCACATGTGTGGAAAGCTCCCTGAATCTGATGTGCAACTGGGATCCCTTTTCCTCTGTTCTCAGTGGGTCATACCCCACTCCTTCCCCAGCTTAGCATCCAAAAGAATAATGGCTTTATGTAGCTTGTAAAATTCTATTATCTCTGTATTCAAAACTCAACAACTGGGAAATGGCTGTAATAAGCGTGTTATTAAGCGTGTAAATACACTTTAACTTCAGGCCTCCAAAGAAAGGCTCTTGTCATCTCTGATGCTGTTTGCTCCTCCATATTTTGCCATGCATTGGGAGCTCACATATATATTTTTTTCCCTCCCCTTCTTCCGGCTGGCATGCTGTCCCACCTGAGTGCATGGAAGATGCCTCTTCCCTCTGCTGACTTCCATGGAGTCCTGAAGAACTCGGAGTCTTTGAGAGAAGAAGGGTTGGTATCGGGATGTGAGGGGGAGCTGGGTGGGGGGGAGGAAAACATTAAAAAAAAAGCAAGTGCATTCTTTCTGCAACACTCAGGAAAAAGAATGTTTCACAGGGGATTGGAAAGGCGAAATTTTTTCACATCCAAATGGATTGCAATTTCCCTCCATTTAGCACCTGAAGGTAATTAGCTCGAAGAGACTGTCGGCTGAGAAACACGTTCATGGAACATTAACTCTCATACATTCTCCAGTTGCAGGGAATTAATAGGAAAGATTAAAGTTTAAAGAGAGCAAAATGCCATTACCTCGCAAGCCACCTCTCTCAGCGGCAGTAACTAGCCCTCACTAACCTAAAAGCACCACTGGAGTCCCTGGCTCCTGCTTCAGGCAACGACAGATTAGACTGGGCTCATGCGCTACCCCTAACTGCCCCTCCACGGGCTTTGGGTGACCCACCTGCATGAAGAGATGTGTATTTTATTTGCGAGGCATACAAAGATTTGTGTGATGCCTGTCTGCAAATTCATACAGGCACATCTCCATGGGATGAACACATGTGCAGGCATATACTGTTGCATGAAACCCTTTTCCAGTCAACACATGCCTGAGCCTGCCTTTTTTTAAAAAAGCATGGCAATGGGTGTCCAGTTGCACCAGCATGCATGAGAGGTCACAAGCAGTCCCCTGCATTTGTCCAGCACACTCTTGTGTGAGAGTCATGAAGATGGGTTGAGTTCCTGGCATGGACACACATCCTCTGTGAATAACCCCAACATCCTCTCTCCCTTGTCCCCAGCCAACATGGCAGCTTCAGTGAGTTAATTCTGACAGCATGCTGGACTAATGCAAAATCCAATTTCAACACTAAAAGGCCTCACAGCTGAATCAACTCAGTAAATATCACCAATCTCTCCTCCAGGTGCTGCACCTTCTTCCCATCTGGAAGACAAAAAGCAGAAAAAGGAGGGGGTCCTGGCTTTTTTTTGCAAAGTTTATATAAGCTTCTGCACTTTAAAGATTTCCATGTTGCTTTAGCATTTCAGGGAGAGAGTGAACGAGAGAGAGAGAGAGAGCGAGAGAGAGCAAGAGCGAGATGAAATTGAGACATGGAAGAATTTATTGCCCAGAAAATTCCATTCTGCTATCTGATTCGAAAAGTCCAGTCCCCCCAGCTTCGGAAAATCTATTTTCCACATTTTAATACCCTGCAGAACAGTCCTCATAACTCATCCGAGTGTGTTAAGCACAGTTTTATTAGATCTGAAACAAATTTTGGTGGGGAGATACTATAGGTCATTAACCATGGAGTAATTTTATCCTTGTTTCCCTAATGATGCCATAATGGCGAGCGAATTTCTTAACTAAAGACCAAAGAACATTTTGAAGGTCAGTTTCATCTGTGAGCTCCTTCAAGCGCTTCTCGGAGAAGATTGGAAAACTCGCCGATTTTTTGAAGAGTCATTAATAATGTGAAAGCTGAAAGAGCTCGCTCCCATTTGCGTTCTTGCTTTTTACCTTTTAATTTTATATCGCTTTAGTCCCTTTCTCTTTTTCTCTCTCTCTTTCTCTCTTTATTTAACTCTCTTCTCGAGTGGTGCTTCATACTGCTGAAAAATGAAATGGACCATCCGTGAGGTATCCTGAACGGATATGGTTCAAGGCAGGAATCCAAAAAAAGGGGAAAAGGGCACAGGCAGCATAAAGCACCCAAAGATTGGTTTTGGCACTGGTAGTGATAAATGGCATGGGTGTGTCCGTCATGCAGCCCTGAGTGCCAGGCATAACACGATGCATTCTGCTCTTTCTTACACTGGTGTAAATCAGGAGTAAGACCATTGAAGTCAACAGAGTTGCATTTATGTAAAAGCAGCATGAGAGGGCAAGGGGGGAAGCCCCACAATGCTCTATTCTCAAACAGTGCATTTTCCTGTCTGGAGCATATTAACCTGTGTTGGGACAGAGTGACCTGTATGTCGCATACATGTGTCTGTGTTTCTGTATGCACGTGTATGCGTGTTCTGAGACATGCCTCCTGAGGACAGTGTGGGAGTCACAGCAGATGAATGTATACAAAGGTGTGTCACAAAGGTATGTCATGCTCTGGCCAGGGAAATATTAATGCGGGGGGGGGGTGTCTTATGTATATGCAGTCTGTTTGCTGCATACCCATTGTGTGTTGGGGCTGCAATTCCATTGCACGTGTCTTTTTTCCCCTGTTTATAGTGAGCAGGGGATCAATGTGTTGGGAGTGTATGCAGAATGGGGCTCACACAGGTTTTTAGGTATACAAGTGCACTGTATGTATGGATTCAGCATGTGTGTGTGCACGTGTGTGTGTGCGTGTGTACGTGTGTAGTGAATAGATAATTAAGGCTGTGGGATTGTGTGCCCTGAGTGGGTTATGGATATTTTATATTCATTGTATGTGTTTTGTGCGTACGTGGGGATTTCTCTGGATACACCGTCTATGTCTATGTGTGATGAGTAGAGAAGCAATTCTTCAGGGTGTGTAAAAAATGTGTGCATTTGTAAATGTGCATGTTGGGAATTCTGGTCTGTATATGTGGGGCTTTGTATTCCATGGGTAATGGCTTGTGTGGGTGTTCATAAGGGAAACAGTCCTTGTGTTTACGTGTTTGTGTTTATGCCTTTGCGGTTATGCATTTTCCTCCAGGTATGTACATATTTGTGTATTTTGCTAACACGTGTGTCTTTTGCTTAGATTTGTAGGTACCAGGGGCCTCAACTGGTGTACATTCAGTGTAGCTCTGCTGATTTACTTCAGCTGAGAACTGAACCCAGCTCTGACCTGAGCAGGGGGAGATGATGTGTGCATTGGCAGATAAGTAATGGGCCGGGTTTACTGGTTAAGGATGCTTCCCAGGTTTTGTTTCTAAGGAGCAGGCAGTTGGATACTGGGGCTGAGCAACCTCAAACCTGGAACGAGACCTTCTCCCATCCCTGCAGCTCCCCAGAGCCCATCATTTGCATGAGAGGGAAGCACTATGGTGGGGCTCAGCACGTGTGTGTATTTGGGGAGGGAGGGCTTGGGGGTGGGGGGGGGGCAGTGTGGTGACACACTCTGCTCCCAGATGTGATGCCAGCGATAATTTCAATTTTATGCCTTTGTTATGGCTTTAATCACTTTCTTTATGCGTTTTGTTCCAGCGATCAGGGAGAGACACCTGATAGGCAAAAAGGATATCAGGGGAACAATTTTTATTTGGAATGTGGTGAGAAGTCTAATTAGAATTTGAATTCTGCTGAGCCTTGAAATGGTCGGTACTTTATCCTGATCGCCTTAGATATTGTTTCGAGTCAATCATCTGTCATAGTGCGGCACGCTGGAGAGACGCTCTCCATCCAGACTGCTCTCTCTGCCGGGCTGGGGGGCCGTGGTGGGGGGTGGGGAGGAAGGGCAGCGGACTCTGATCTGCCAGATAAGCTCACCAGCAGGATACAGAAAGGCAAGAGGAAGATGGAGAAAGTCCTCAATGCCAAGGCTTCCCATGCTATCTCCTTCATCGTGTACTGCCTGCTGCCCCCCACCCCACAAAGGGCTGTCCTCTTCCAATGTGGGGGAGTATGTGTGGGAATGACCAGGAATATCTCTGACTACTGCCTAAGGGAGGAATGGCCCTGTCTTGGGTTACCCACCTCGACAGAAAACACAGGGGTATGAAAGAGGAAAAGAGAAATTGTTGCAGTTATTCCTGTTTTCATTCTAAACACTTGAGAGAGACTGTTTCAGATAGATAGATAGATAGATAGATGAGTCTATCCCTTGTGTATTAGGAGGGATAGGGGCATGGCATGTGGCACATGTTGATTAGGCAAGAGTACAGAGAGGGGTGCCTTGGGGCTGGGATACAGCTGCGATCTGCTTTGAGTTCAAGGAACATGTATGGGAATGGGAATTTTCCAGGCTGTCTGCAGACTCAGGCAGACATGACTGCTTTGGTGCTGAAGGAGGCAGGGATCTCTGAGAGCTAGGAAATAACACCTTTGAGGACCTGGGCCTTACTCCTTTAAGTTTCAAAGATTTTCCTTACTGTTAAAGAGAAATACAAATACAAAGACCAGACTCTGGCTTCTTTAAAGCAAAGATGTCTCCGAATTCCTGGCAGTATGCCAAAGAAATCATCCTTCACTCTCCTCACATGTGCTGTGTGAGATACAAGACTCCAGTCATTGCTGCAGTGCTGGAATGTACAGGTTAATGTGAGACGCTACCAGCACTGCCATGTGATACTGATCTCTATGATTTGGGGAGATACACAGACGGCCCTGCTAGGGCAGGTACACTGTTCAAGGAGAGTGGCACAGATAGTCCCATGGGTATCTGTGTGTCTCCCTTTATTCCCACTATATAGCTCACTGCAGTCTGGGTAAGAGGAAGCACAGAGCCTGCACTGCAGTGTGATTTACGTTCCAGGAGAGGTGAATTGAATGTAAACATGAACAATAGAATCATTCCTGTATCCCTAGAGTTATTGGATTTGATGGGAGAGTCTATTTATTTCACACTGGCCCGACACCATGAAATGTTACAGGATTTTGATCTGTGCACACATGGCTGCACTGTAGGAGATAGTGGGGTGTGAGAGCTGGAGGTTTGGGCTCTTAAGTAGAGAAGAGTTTGGCATCATGGCCCCTTGCCCTGAGTAAAAGGCACTCTGGGATTCTGGGGTAATCACATTGGCCTAATGTTTCTGTTAACATCATGAGCAGCACCAGACTCAGGAATACTCATACTGACATTGCTGACATTAGGTTCTAGAGTCAACCCACTGGGATTCATGGGGCAGCTCATGCTTCTCTGAGCTACTGTTTCAGGCTATCTTCAGGCTCAGGCAGACATTTCTGCATCAGCTAATGCTCAGCTCACCTCCTTAAAGTTCTTTTAAAACCAACCTGGGGGATACATTTTTTTCATCATAATAAAAAAGAGGCTTAGATTTTGTAGCACAAATCAGTAGCATGCAAGTTTCAGCAAATTTGTAAGCTATGGATTTTGGGCTGTAGAAAGCCTTATTAGGGCTAAATGTTCAAATACAGACTTGTTATTTGATCATCCAAAAATGTCCATGTGGGTGCAACCGGGTAATTGCATATAGTCAAGACACTAATTCATTTGCAGCACATAGTCACTTTTGCATGCACGGTCATCTGACAGTATGTTTTATGAATGTATTTTGGGTGTGCAGACTACTGTGAAAATCTGGCCTTTAAAGAGTGCATTCAAACCTTTTTGCAATAATAATGCAATTCTAGCAATATATCTATACATATGCGTAGCTCTTCCATCACAGGGGGTCAGAGGCACTATGCACCAAACCACTTACAGCAAAACTTTACTCATGCGAGGAAGGAGTTTATAAGATCTGCCCTATCCAAAGGACCTGTCTCAGTATCCTGAGAAGATGGCACAAAATGTAGCAGGTGTCAAAGCTGATGATCAGCCTCTGTACACAGTCTGCTTGCAAGGTCTACTGCAGAGCTCCATTCATTTTCCTCCCAACTTGTGATGAGCCCTGGGGCACTGTGATCTGTGAGCCAGGTATGTATGTGTTTGCATGCAGCTTCAGTGCTCAGTTGCTAGGGTAGTAATAACAGTAGTAATAATAATAATATACCACTAATTGCTAGCCCACCTGTGTGTGTATGTGTGTGCATGCACACACGCAGGCTGATGGTGGCCTGTGTGTATACTACTCTAAGTATGTACCACACTAGGTATTAATAGAAAATAATAATCTCTCACATTTAGATGACACCATTTAGACAGGATGCTAAACTTTTAACAACATGGTGCCCCCAATCCAATAAGCGCACTGGAGATTGATCCTCATAGTCATGCACAGCTCCTATGATTTCAGAGGGGCCCTGCAGGGAAGTTTTGAGGTCCCCCATGAGGGAAAAATGTTTGCAGCATCAGGTCATCTGCAGTAACACTGAAATGCAGGCCTGGCCTGAAATGGAGGGATCCATCAAGTCTGTTAACTAAACTGTTGATTGTTTGGGGCAGGAGACATCTCTTTGATGATAAGACTGCACAGCATCTAGCACATTGCGGTGTTGGCCTTTGATCAGGGCTCCTCAATACTACCACAGCAGAACCCCTGCACGTACCCTGGCACTTAGCCTGAGGTGCACCACTTGTGTCATTGGCTCGTAACATGAACACAAACTATCATATAAACCACAAGGCTTTCAAAGGCACCCAGAGGGATTAGGCCCCTGACTCTGTAGGCATTAGGCATCTCGCTCCCATACGCATTATTAAAAATCCCAGCCCAGGGTGTTGTGTAAAAGTGCCAAGGGGACCTTTTCTATTAACACACAACAGACAAGCCTCCATTTACAGCCTCAGCCAAAATATGCTCTACTTGGGGTTAAATATATTCCTATGCTTGTGTGGCCCCTGTTGTCTCTCAGGCCTTACGACAATTTAAAAAATAAAACAAAAACAAAAAACAAAGTGTTTGAACAGATGAAGGCTGGTGTGGAAGATCTCACTGCCCTGGAACTGCATTGTCTTGTGTGAAGCAGCTGGTACCAACCACTGTTCAGAGACAGGATACTAGATGGCCCCCTGATATGACCCATCTGGCAATTCCTCTGTTTATCTAAAGAACTGACCTGGGCCCTGATACCACAGACTATGGCTGCTATATAGGCTTCAGTCCCCTGCCAGGGAAATAGGACAGTGTTGTCCCCATTGTACTAAAGCTCAGAGAGACAAAAGGCACATGGCTGTTCTCCTAATCCTGCTGACAAAATAAGCCCATCAGAAGCGGGTGGAGTAGACAGCTCCATGCAGCCCTGAATCTGTTTCCCAGGGCCACACACTGGTGGTCTTGGGGCAGCAGAGAGAAGGCTGGTCCATGGTATACCCAAGCAAGACTGAATGTGCAGGACTTATTGTCAGCTGCAGTCCCAGGGTTAGGAAGGAGACTGTGCAGACATGGCCTAAGTGATGTGCCCAAGGTCACACAGGGCGTTTGTAGCACAGCAGGCCTCCTTGCAGCCCCAGCTGGTGCTCTAACCACTAGCTCATGCGTGCTGTCCTCAGACTCCCCTTGGGCCCTGAGGCTCAGAGAGTGCTTGGCATTATTAGAGAGGCAAGAACTTCTTGGGACCACACCTTTTATTGAACTACCTGCAAGCAACTTTGAAAAGCTAGTCCAAATTTCCTCCTATTTCCGTATCATTGGAGCCCTCTCCCTCCCCCTCTTACTGTCATCTCATTTTATGAAACTGCATTTTCCCCAGTGAAAGGGCAGCCTGTGCTGTGTTCGGGACAGAAGACTCCCCAGAGCCCTCAGCTGGGGCTGTTATTATTTGCATTCCACTAGCCTGCAAAACAAAGGGACCTATTGTGCTGGACACAGCACAGATATAGGAAGAGGAACCATTCCTGTGCTATGCCTTACCACTTATAGTCCAAACAAAGGCACAGTGACTTACCTGCTGGCACAACAGGTCTGTAGCACAGCCAGGGACAACACCCAGGTCTCCCACTTCCCACTTCAGAGTGTCATGTGTGCTAGACTCTGCTGCCTCTCTTAGCCTGGCCCTGAGTGATGATCTATAGACAACTTTACTCCTCTGAATCTCTCTCTTCTTTGATCTTCTCCGAGTCTTTTGTATTTGTGTTCAGGTCCTTGCTCATCTCTGTTCCCTTCTTTTTCCATGGGTTTTCTCACACACCTTCTGCTCCTGAGCAGCACATGCATACCGATAGCACATTTCCATCCAAATGTCTGGTCATGATCAACATCATGCAAAATGGCATTGCTCTTCTCCATTAAAACACTAGCTAAGAAAAGGGTACCTGATTTAGCTTCTATAGTGGTAACTGTTCCATTCAATGGAAGTTAGATCACATCCCAAGATCCTAACCAATAGGCCCACTTTCTGGGGTAAAGTTTGTACCTGAAGGAGATTCTCCAAGTGCTTTCTTCTCATCTGGATCAAAAAACAGGAACAGCTCATTTATACTTTCAAAGGGAGATCAGTGGCCTTACACATAAATCTGTACCCAACTCTCTTACAGACTGGCCCTATGCAACTTACAGTCAGGATCCAGAGGGAGATGTGGGGTACTTAGGTCTTTGGGAGACAGACATGCAGTAGGCATTCTCAGCTTCCTTTTCATTTATGCTGCTGGTGAAAGTGGTTGCTTGGAAGCAAGGGTATGATCAGAGCCCCCCATCTTCCCTTCCTATCAGCTAGCATCCCCAAGAGCCCAGAATCTTTTTTTAATCAGCCCATTTACCATGGATCGCTCCCCAAGGCCCCCCCGACTGCATGGGCTATAAGGTGTCTCTATCATTGGCTGTCAGGTAAAATCTTCCCTAAACACTCCAGCAGGCCTTTCTTTATTTATTTTTAAAATTCCCCCGAGTCTAGGAAGGTCGTTTGAACAAATTGGAGCCGACAGACATTAACTTGGAAAAAAGCCCACTGCACCATGATAAACTCCATTTAAAGGGAAGAAAAAGTGCCAGGTAAGGAAGGAACAAAACGATGAGAGATTTGTCACTGTTACCATCAGCTGAAGAGGTGAAATCACCGCTCTCTCCTCACCCCATTATATTATATATTGTAATATATGCCACAGTTGTTATTTGCATTGCTGTAATGCTGGCAGGCCCCATCTGTGCCAGATACTGTACAAACACATGGTGAGGGACAGCCCCTGCCCCACAAAATTTACACAGATGAATGGAAGAATTATTATCTCTGTGTTACAGAGGTTTAACCAAGAAACGGAGAGATGAAGAGACTTGGTCAAGGTCATATAAAGAGTCTTTAGAAGAGCTGGGATTTGAATCCATGTCTCTTGAGTCCCTGTCTACGGCCTGATCACTATTCCTGTTTTTTGATTTGTCATTGTTTTCAGTTTTGGTATAGGAGGTATGAGGTAGGTGACTAGGAAATTTTACTGCCCAAAATAAATAACCTGTACAATAAAGGAGAACTGTCTCTTTAGGAGCATGGATCTCTGTTCATGCAGGGCTCAAAGGGGAGGTTATTACATGTGTATAAGCCCTTTGTCATTCTGGTGCTAGATAAAGAACAAGTTGTCCCTTGGCATGTGCTACAGCAGTTCAGGGGTAAGCTAATTTGTGGGAGCTGCTTTTAGCCCCTAAGGGCTGGGGAGCCCACCGAGGACTATGAGAGTATAGCAGTGTGGTGGTCATGCCCCTGGTAATCTCCCTGCAGTGAGGTGTAAGGAATCACAGGATCATAGAGAAGTCAGGCTGGAAGGGACCTCTACAGGTAATTCAGTCCAGGGCTTCTCAACCTTTTTCTTCCTGAAGCCCCCCTAGCATGCTATAAAAACTCCACGGCCCGCCTGTGCCATAACAACTGCCTGGCTCCCCAGCCCCACCTGCACATCCCTGGATGCAGGAGGTGGGGTGCCCCAGGGCCCCACTCACCTGACCAGTGCAGAGCCTCTCCTGACCACCCACAGCACCACCTGCCAGATGGAGGCTGTGGGGCTGGGTGGGCTGGGCCCACCCCTGCCCCTTCCTTGGGACTCACCTCAACTCAGGGGGACTGATGTGCCTCCTCCCCATGCTAGACAGGGCTGGGTGGACTCCATGAAACCTGCTCATGGCCCCCCAGGGAGCTGTGTACCCCTGGTTAAAAACTGCTGATTTAATCCAATCCCCTGCCCAAGGCAGAACCATCCCTATCCAAACCATCCCATACAAATCCTTGTCTAACTTATTGCTAAAACTACACACTGAACCCTGGTGTTTCATGCACAGAGCTCTGTGTGTTAGTAAATGAACTCCATTTGGACTGCAAGAAATTTGGGTGTTTGTAGACGACACAATGTTTAGATCTTTATTTGAAGTGCTGTGTACTCAGGGCTACTTCTTGCAGCTATGAAGTGCAGTGTGTACTCAGCTATTGCAAAATTTTCCATGCACATGGAGCTAACTAGTGTCACCCTCCAAATCATCCCCGCTACAACTTGTGTTCCAGCCTGCAGGAACCTGTCACACAACCACAAGGCATAGCACCTTACCCTACCACAGGTAAAGCAGGGGGACAGTGTGGCCAACATCCTGCTTCTGCAAGGGTTTTTAAAATATACCTGAAAGATCCAAGAAAAAGGGTTGTATCCCCCGACTATAGAGGAAGACAAAACCCCCACAGCCCATACCAATCTGATCGTGGAATAAAATTCCTTCCTGACCCCAAATGTGTTGGTTGTCTGAAAGGAAGGAAGGAAGTCTTAGAGCACAAATACTGAGACATTTACTCTGGAATAATTTACCCTGGATTTTACTCCGCAGTAAACATACCTTATAGTAAGCAGCAGACACATTACCACACTGGCCACTCAACATAGGAACCGTTACAGCACCTGTCCACTAATAAGTGTCAGGAGAGCCACTGTCTATCCCTCCCTACAGCCCATCTCTATTCCAACTGTGAGGTCGACAGTGAGAGAGGTCTTGTGATATGTATGCTGGAATTACTTCTGCCTGAGTAAAAAATACCTCTGACTTCCTCAGCAGTAACTCCTGCAAGGTAAGTGCTGTGCATCATGTATCCAGTCCACCTTTCTTCGAGTAAACTGAGAATCCTCAGAGCAAATATGTTGTGTGTTTTCCCCTTTTGATGGCTGTTTAAGCCAATTTACAGCCTCCTCATGCTTTTGGAGTAACGGGAAGGGGCCACAGCTAGAGACTAGCCCAGGTTCCTAACCCTTCATGCTGTGCAGTTAGCCTCGGCCTGTACATTTGTCATACTGGTTTCTCCTTAAGGTTCTGGGTGCCTGAATGGCAAAGGTTACCTAGCCAAGCAGTTTCTATTGCCAGCTGCCCTGCAAGGGGCATTGCAGGTGGGGGCAGGGATCAGTGGATGCTACCTTGTATTTGGTTAGCAGCTACAGTATCCAGGTGAGGTCCAAGGACAGAGAAGCAAGGATGAAGTCAGATGTATCCATCTTTGTCTGTACAAGTGCTGATGAAACTTGTGCTCTCTCTGAAGGCATTTCCTAATGCCTCCCATTCAATTTGTGCAGTTTCTTTATGCTTTGCTTAGTGTCCTTGAAGCAAAGGCAATTGGTTTCTCCTCTCCTCTGGGCATCGTGTAGGATACAAGAGCTCCCAGGCCCATACGGAGATGCATCAGACTCCAATTGTTCTGGCAGATCGGACTCAAAATGTGCTAGCATCTCAGAGGTGAGCACCAAGGATTTGTCACACTCACCTGCCTGAGTGTGGGGTGGGGATCAGGAAAAGGACTTTGTCCTGCAGCCAGATAACTATCTAGACAACAGAGCAGTGACCTCAGAAGAGACAGGAACCACCTTGTGCTTCTGGAAACTGAGGTGTGAGCCTTGACCTTTCTATGACCATCATTCTGGATTGCTGGGCAAATTAACGCGAGGACATCACCATCCTTTGCAGGTACAGCTGGCACCTGGGGTCTTGAGATGGCCAGTTCAGTGATCGGCAGTTGGCTAGGCAGCACTGCATTCTTGGCAACCCAAGCCAAGCCCATCACCAACTAGTGCCAGGGCAGTGCCAACATCATCCCAACAGACAAGTGGTGATTATGATAAAACCCGTATGCATCACAATTGTAAACTCCTGAGATTTCTCTTCCTCTTGATCAGTAACTTACAGCTTGGAAACACAGCACATTTACATCAGGGTAATTAGGCTGGTATAAATTAGAAGCATGGGGACTAACCATCCCATATTTCAGGCCTGTATCCCAGTGTACCTAAGGACTGCCTGAAATAGGAATTCAACCCCAGTTTTGGTCCAGGATGGGCACCAGGCAGTGTCCTGATAGAGGCCAGAGATCCTAAACCACAGGATTGCATGAAACCCAACAACTGACCCAATATCGTCAATTTCCGTTTAATTTTATATCTCATAACCATCTTTGGAGTGTCTGGGCCTGCGCCCCCAGTTTCGCTTGCTGAAAATTACTTACTTTAACAGGGATCAGACACCTGATGCAAACTCTTGCACCTCAAATCTGGGATAAGGGTCCTCCAGGAAAAGTCTTTATTAATAGGAGCCACCCCTGTTCAATATCACAGTGGTAGGACTTGAACCTCTATGTTAATTCCTGC
>NW_005841831.1:2935615-2948377 GCF_000455745.1 Alligator sinensis
TTCCTGCTGGGAATCGAGGCCCATTTTGTTTCCACAACTCAGATGCTATTTGTCTTCCTTTATCCCAGAGTTTTGCTAAAGCCACATTGAACGTGGAGACAGCAAACAAGATGAGTTCTAGGAAAGATGGCTTTATCTGAACACATCACAAGACTGGATGAGACGCTAGTATTGGCCTCCAAGCCAGAGCCAAGCACACATCCCCTGGCAGCCAGTAGTGGAAGGTGTTCAGGTACTCTGTTGATGGTAGTGGTGTAGTAGACAGTAGACTAGACTAAGGTAGAATAGAATAACATAGCATGGAGTCACACATCCAGTTTTCACACCAATATATTTCCCTGTGCTTTATTCCCTGTCTTTGCTATAGGTGCCCTGCATGATCCAGGTCAAGTCACGCATACTCTTCACAGATATTATGTATTTATAATAGACAGTAGTACAATTCTTGTCTTTGGCCACAACCTCTTTGAGGCAAAGACTCTTCTACTCTGGGTTTGTACAATAGGGTCCTCATCCTAAATGAAGCCTTTATGTTTGATCTATTAATAAAAATAACATTAATAATTTCCATCTCTCAAAGTTAGGAGCATGGGTACAAACCAGATGCCCTACATTGCATTCTTGACTCCATGATACTCACAATCCTGGTAAACAGCTTTATAAAATTGTTGATACTTCAGGATTGCTTGTATTTAGCAGAGTTTGAAATAGGCCCCTTCTGTTTAGTTTGGTTAAAAACATGTCTGTCATTTTGTTTTGGTTTTTTACCTTTTTTTAACCAAAATTATTTTAAAATGTTTACATGCTGAAAACCTCCTTTTCAGTCAATTTTTGGTAATTTTTTGGATAATTTTGAGGTTTGCATGAAAAATTGGATTTTTGAGGAAGAAAAGGTACTTTTATCCATATTTTTCCTTGTTAAAATGTTGCCTGGACCCAATGTTCCATGAAGGGGTCTAACTACTTCATCCACCCACCAAGAGGAACATCACTCCTGTGAGTGAGTGATGGGCATTGAAGTGCAGACCCTTGGGCAGTGATGGATTGAGAGGGCAGGGCCCAATGGAAATAGGGGGCTGGCTTTGAGGGCACTGGGGGAGAGAGAGTGGTGGGCATGGGAGCCAAGTCCACAATGAAATTGAGTGACAAGTGCTGGGGTACCTGGGCCCCAAGAATAGATGCAGGGCAGTGAGGCTGTGAGTGGTTGTTGACCACTGGTGTTGGAGGTGAGAGTGGATGTTAGACATTGGGGCTGGGGACACTTAGTGAGTGTGGACATTGGAGTGGGGGACAGTGGCAGTAATAGGCTTTGGTCAAAGGAAGTGCCATAATCAGTGCCTCATGGCTTGACTTCCAGTGCCTCATGCAGGCTACTCAGGAGCACTCACATCTGCAAGATTTCCCCGTCCCGGTCCTCTTGGGCCCCCACATACCACCATGAGTTCCATTCCCAGTGCCCCCTCTGCCAGTTTCCCCACACCCTATCCTTGTGCTACCCCTTTGCTTCCTTCTCTCTGACCACATCCATCTCCTCCCTCTCAGGAAGAGCAGGGCTTTGTGCTCCCCCCACATCTTTTCCTCCACTCCCTCACTTTCCTCCAGATCCCGGCAACAAGTTTAATTGGAAAACCCAAGGCTGACTTGGAGGCAAGGCGAAGAGGCAGGGAAGAGCCTGTGCCAGCTGACACCATGATCGATTACCTGGAACTCCACCTGACACTGAAATTAGGGTTTTTTAATGATAGGCTGACTCTCCCTGGATGTGAAATTCAAATGCTCTCCAAAGCTTCCCTGCGACCATCACTCGCTGCACGCAGTGGTACACGCCACATGCAGGTGCTTTGTCTCTGTCACCGCTGAAAGGACATTGTTATTACCAACAACTCTTTGTATTAACCAGTCTCCTACCTAATAGACAACACTTTACGTTCTGCACCGTTACCCAGTCAGGGCTGCTGTGCAGCAGAGACACGCATGCTTCCCCTAGCTCCCCTTGGGCAGCAAAAACCGATGCTTAAAAATAGATGCCAAAATGTGGGATTCATACACCCCTCACTTTCAACCGCAGCCAAGATCTCTCCACTTCCCCCCCATCCAGGCTGTCTGTCAGAAAAAGGGCTCAGAAGGAGGTTTCTCAGTTATCGCCTGCCTCATGGACAGCCTGTGAGCACAGGGTGGATGAATAGCCGATGTGGGGGGCTGTGATTTACTGGTCCCCATGCTGGTAGAAGGATTCTTGGTGAGGTTACTCTGGGAAAGGCTGTGGCCTGAATATCCCCTTTGCTTCTGGAAGTTATTCAAAATGGAAGTGGAAGTCTGCCAGGTTCCTGGCCCCTCTCATCCTGGTGGTACCAGGTGGGATACAGTGTACTATTCTCCTCTTCACCTCTGGTTCCATCTCTCTGAGCAGAACAGGAGCAGGAGGTGCCTCCCAGGCTTATATTCCCCATATAATATAACCATTCCAGGGAACCCCTGGTCTGATTCAGGCAGTTCTTCCCCAGAGACCCCTCCTCTCACAAGGCTGCCTTAGCACACAGGGCTTCTGTAAGGTGATGGCTGGGCTGGAAGGTGCATGGTGTGATGGCTAGCTTGGTAAACTAGCTCCAGGGCATGAAAAAAATGGTAGCATCAGAATGGCTGACACTGAAGGGTGGCCACTGGGGATGGTTCTGCTGAGATTCTCAGGGTATATTGACTGTCCTTTCTCATTTGAGACTCAGAACAGGAAAAGTACCATTTACTCTCACTGCTGGGGTGGGGGAAAGAATGCATAAAATAATGTAAACCCAGTGGAGACAGCAGCAGTTGAAAACCACTGTGTATTAAATGAGGTTTCCTAGATCTCATTGTTAGACTGAAGAGAGAGGCAGAGAAATGAGGGAAAGAAGATTTCCTTCTGTAGACTGGCATTTCACACCAATCCCAGCCTCTCCTGACAGCACGGATGCAAGAATGTTAGCTACAGGATGCTCACAGCTGTGGCATTGCCAGTCTTTCCCGGGAGAAGGTGCTGCAGGGCATGGAGCAAGAGTGCTGGCTTACTGGAGGTGCTGTAGAGAAAGGGTAGGGTTTTAGCCATCTCTAATCCCAGCTCCCATTCAGCAGAAGGCATTGTGAGAAAATGAGGTATGGGCACAAGATATCAAATTATTTGCAACTATTCCAGGCCCAGCTTTCCACAATTAGAGATGTTATTGAGTATGATAAATGAAAAGCTCTCCCGAGTCAGTCTGAATGGGAGTGTACATTGTGCTAGGAGAGGTGAGTATTCTACCGTACCTTACCAAGTGGAGTCTAGCAGCAGCATAGATTTTACCTGCTTCCACTTCCACTGGCCCAGGAAAGTCTCTTATAAAATATGAATGAGTTCCACACAAGTATAGTCTTTAGGTTTCAAAGCCTAGATCAGTCATTCTCAACCAGAGTGCCGGGGCAACCTGAGGTGCTGTGAGAACTTTTTAAGGGTGCTGCGCATTAGCACTGTTAGGGGTGTAAGCACCCACACACAATTCATAAAATAAACCCAGGGATTTCCCATAGGAATCATAGTGTCACAACCATTCTGACCTGTCATGGGTTTTTTGGGTTCTTTGTAACAGAAGAATTATTCCATTATTTTCCTGTAGTCAAAAAACAGTAACAGCTGAGAGCTGCAATGTTCCCAGGGACGCCTTTAGTCCAAAAAGGGGTGCCTTGAATCTAATGAGGGAGGGGTGACTTGAGTCTAAAACAATTGAGTATCATTAGGCTAGACACACAACAGGCCTTTGTAATGATATAAAAGGGGAGCAGACACACGACGTTTAGCACCAGTGTCACTTACTAGAATCCAGTGTAGTTTTACCCTGGGCAAAAATCAGTGGTATAGGTCATGCCATTGGGCATGCAGGGTGTCTACTTCCATCCTGAGGTAGCCATTACCTCAACAAGCTATTACTCCCTTACCTGCCACCTCATGGCAAAGCACCATAACAGTGCCCACTGCAGGGATGTACAGTAGTGTACAAAGACAAGGTAAGTTACACTGGGTTAGTGTGCAGTACTCCCAGAGCCTCAGCAAACTGAAAGGACATGTTATTCTTTCTTCTATGAAGGGAATGTGAAGACACCTCTCTACCTGCTGCCAGGGGGTGTTATGAGTCAACTGCCATTTGGCATTCTCCATTTGGCATTCTCCCTCAGATGTAGCATTAGACTTAATCTTTCTTTCGGGGAGGCTTGATATTTCTTCTTTCTTTGGTGCCTTTATCTGGGAAGAAGCTAACTAAGAAATGCATGGTTCCTGCTTGCAGGGGAAAAACACGCAGTGGTGCCAACCATTTCCATCAATGCGTTTCTTTAGTCCCCACAGCCGGAGTTCTTCCTGCAGTCAGGTGCTTGGTGGGTGGCATGCTTTGGATTATAACTAAAGTAAGTGTATGTCCTGGTTTAGCTGGGACAGTCCCGGATTTCAGAGGCTGGTCCTGACCAGCTGTTAAGAATTATAATGGGCATCCTGGAAATGCAGTGGCATGGGGTGCAGTCTGGCTGGGAGTCAGAGCGGTACAGAGCACTTTGCAGCTGGGCAGGCAGGCACCATTGCCTGCCTAGCATGCAGCCCACCCCCACCGACCTGTGAGAGTGTGGGGAGGAAGGGGGGGAAGTGTCCCGGATTTCCCAGATGATGTCCTGGATTTCCAGGATTTCCGTACGGTCAGCCTAACTATAACACACATGACATGGCATAGAAACTTCCACCATGTCCCTCCTTCTCTGTAAAGAAGGAAAGGAGACTTACCTTGATACGTAAAATGGCCCATGATCTTTGGATGGAAAACACTACAGAAGCACTGAATAGTGGGTGTTATTTCTGTTTCTGCCACTGACCGGTTACATGGCCTTGGTCAAGTTACTTCTCTATACTGCTGCTCCCTGTCTCATTTATTTGGCTGTCTTGTCTATTTAGATTTGGAGCTCTTTAATGTAGGGCCTGCCTCCTACTAAGGATGCATCCTGTGTCCAATACAACGGGGTCCTGATCTTGTTTGCAACAGTACACATATCTAATAATAACAGTGATGCTATTATTTGTAGTCTCACAGCAGGTCAGTGATAGAGCTATTATTATTATTATTCTTCAAGGTCACATACAAACAACAATAAAGCTGATAAAATCATGCAGCACTTTGCTGGTACCAGTGACCCTTTTTTCTGCTCTACCCTACTCCAGTTTGGTGCCACACAATCCACTTGCCAAAGGTGGCTTTAAATTGCCTGTGTCAGTTGTATTCTGAGCCAAGCTCCTCTGGGAGCTAAGCAGAAAGGGGACATGTGCGGACAATGTTACTGGCTTTTCTACATCGCCCAGTGAGCAGCCCCTAATCTGAGGGGCGTGCCAGTATTAATGCCTTTAATAACGCCGGATCAGATTGTATGAAGAGTTTTAATTGATGTCTATATCCCCAGAAACATAAAAACAGCCATGCAAACGTCTTACCACTATTATTTTATCAAAGGTTTTTGACGTGGCTGCTGCATAGGAGATGTCAGGGAAAAAATTCATGTCTGCAAGGCACAAGCAGGCAAAGTAATGGGATATAAATCAAAAACAGTGAAAGGGGAAAGTGGTTAGTCACAAGATCATATCGTTTTCACTACAAGGGAGAGAAGTGAATTCTCAATACAAGCAGCAGGACCCATTCATTCCCTGCTGCCCCCAGCTCTCCCCCAGCATATACCCACCTTGGGATACAGAAGGCCTGGACAAGGAGCTATAACATCAGACACTTGAATATTGGCATCATGATATTTGCAAGCTGTGTCTGTTCACCCATAAAAGTATAAGGAAACTAAGCCAGATGTGCCAGAATGCCATGGCAAGGAAGGGTTAAAACCAGTGGCTTTTTCTCATGGGTGGATGCACAGAGTATTTGATAATGCCCCTCTACCTCCTTTCATGAAAGCATCACAAAGAACTGATGAATCCTCTCACTAGTATAATAGTTAGGGAAAACTGAGACACACAAGTCAGCAGGTTTGCCCATGGCTGCACAGAGAGCCATGGGCTAGCACACAGAGAGAAGACTAGCCTGCTTCTGGGCTAATTCACACAGGTTTAAATCAGGAATAAAGCCACGTGAAGCCAGGGTGATTTCAGCCCCAGGGACTAACCACTAGAATGTATTCCCGGGCCATCCATGGTCATACTTACTAACAACCATGTCCCACTGCTCTGTTGAACCTCATGGTTCTCCAAGGCAAAGTCTTGGACCCATATTTTTTGGTAGGTGTAAGAGTCAGAACTTCTAATAAGTCATGTCATGCCACATCCAATGCCCAAAGAGTGCTTATTTCTGCTCCCAGCAAAATCCTGAACCCACATCTTGGGGGTTTATTCTCACACGAGGCAGAAATTCACATTCCTTTGACCCCCTCCCCCCAACAAGCTGGGAGGACACTCCTTCTGCTTAATGGCTGTCTGCCATCCCCACGGCACTGCTGAGAGGATGCTCATGGCTCAGCCTTGCATGCTGGGAGTCCTGTGTTGTGCACATGGAAGGGCTGGGGAGCAGTGGGGGAGGTGAGGATGAAAAGGAGGAAAAACTGGTGGATAAAAAGAAATTTGAAAAAAGTAAGTGAAATATTCAAACTGGAAAGTGATATTATAGAAAACTGCAGGGAGCACGCTTGAGTGCATTCAAATTTATTCAAACTCTGCGCCTGACATTGATGAATGCAACAGCTTTTTCCACAATATGTAGAGCGCACAGGGCATTTAGAATTGCAGCATCCCTTTCACTGCAGCTGTCTCAGGGCCTGCTCCTAATGCTACGGGGACCCTCACTCCAGGCCCCTCTATGCCCCCTTAAAGAGGAGGCCAAGAAGCAGTTGGAAGAAAAAAAGAAGGAGCTTTCAGCAAAAGATGTGGGAAGGGAGATTTCAAGGCTAATATCTCCTTGCTGTGTGTGAGGTCTTTATTCTTGTGGTGGGACTTGCTTTCTTCTCTGAAGGTGATAGGAAGTTCTTCCTGATATGCTCATGCAGGGTGGGGGGTAAATTAGGATAAGAAGAATCCTCCCTGATTAATTCCATTGGTACCTCCATTGGTACCATCCATTCCTGCCAGGGTGCATTGGTGCAACGCTGTCTTTTAAGCTTGGGTTCGGCGTTGTGTTCTCGCATACTGGTACAAGAGGGCTATTTGCATGGCTGGACATTGTGTTCCAGCAGGGAGCACTCTTGCACCCTGACTGTCATCAGAAATGCTGCTTTGATGAAAGGCTGGCACCCCTGGGTGATGATTCTCAAGTGTCACTCCAGTTCCCTTTTGCCTTGCATTATGTGTGGAACAGGTCTTCTTACATAGCCCAGAAGAGGTTGACTCAACAACTACTGGTAGTTATTTATTTGGAGAGACCTACATGGCAAAGGAGAAGAGAGCAGACATTCTGGTGGGTGCATTAGAAAGGAAGGAAGGAAGGTAGGTATATGGATAGACAGACACTCTCTTTTTACAACTCTGTAGCCCATAGTTACATCTAAACAGTCCATACAAATGAGAATTTATCCAGATCTGACTCTGATATTTGGGTGGTAAGTATTTCCTTCCCTTATGTTTTTTGGTGACGACACTGAAATGATTTCCATAGTCTCACATTTTGGAGCTTTCCCAGCTATTGCTACCTGTATTCAACTTGTGATGTGTGCACACCCCTGTTCTAGGGAAGCGATCAGATCATTTGAGTTATAGGTCCCAATTGTTTGGGGAAAAGTGGGTGTGAAGATGGCCCAAGGGATGTCTGAAGATTGATGTAAGGCATCGGGAGCTCATGTCTTTTTCCATAGGGTACAACAACCTATGGTGAGGACTAGTTCAGCTTGCCTTTATGGTTGACCTACCAGACCAACCAAGTTCACAGAGACTGTTAGTCCCCTCTGTTTATACAGACAAAGAAGGTCCTGTGGTGACCTGTGGTTAGGTAGATTTTGGGTAGATTCCATGGTTCTTTGGTGTGGGACCCAAGTATATATGTTGTTGGGTTTCACCTCTCCTGGTGGGTGGTGGCTAGGGGAAAACAGGCCCAGGACCACTTTTCCACTCAGCACAGCTCACATGAGCTCTCATGACAGCCACGGAGGGTTGGTCTCAGTGCCTCATACCACTAAATTGAGAAGAACAGTTTTTCTGTAGCAATATCTGGGACACAGAAGGTCTACATTCAACTCCCAACTCTGTCAAAAACTCCTGTGTGAACAATGCTATTAGACTTCATCTTGATGTGCCTCAGTTTCTCCTCAGTAAATTGTGGGATGTAGCAGTTGCTACATGCATTGCTTGTTTAGCATGAAAATGGCTGTTTGGCACAGAGAACATAGGAACAATGGTTGCAGACATCCGCTCCATCCCCTTCTCTCCAGATGCACATCACAAGCCACACAGAACAACTCCTAGCATCCTATAACAAACTTAAGATCTTTCATACAAAAAAAGCCCAAAGGCCTCAAAAGGTACAGGAGGAGAACAGGAAAACCACAGTGCCCCCTAAGCCATGAGCCCCAGCACAGCTGGGAATTCATTAGGTATAATATGTCAAATGATCCTGGATGTGAACAATGCTTCACAGTACAGAAGGTGGTAAAAAACACCCAACAGCTCCTGACCTGGGGAGAAAGGTCCTTCCTGATCCCAGATCTGGTCACAGGATTAACCCAAAGTGTATGAGCACGGCCTCCCAGCCAAGCATCTCAGAGGTCTTTCCATCCCATGGGGAACACCAGAACCCCATCTCCCCTCTCTAGCTGTCGCCAATACCCAGTGCTTTCAAGAAATTGTAGCAGTCAGAACTTTGTGATTGTGTTGAAGAACAACACACATTATAGTTTCTCCCTCTTTGCCCTTCCTGGCTCCTATGAAAATCCTAGTTTAAGAGTGAAAGTGTCTGGGCTATACTGTGCCCCACCAGCAAGTGACTTCATAAAAATGGCAACTAGATCCCTCTGCCTTGCAAGTGCCCGAGCCTCACGCTGACTCCAAATGTACATAGTTGGGCTTCCCCTTAGATCAAATCAGTGTGCAAACCAGAGTCCCATTAGAGGTCACGGGAAAGATCCAGGTCTAGGGTTCTGGGCCAGCCCTGTTCCAGAAATGAGCCAAGGCTATGAAGGTTGAATCCAGAACTGTGTTTCATGGCACTGGCATATAGGGTTCAGATCTGCAGTTCTCTAACATCAGAGGAGTTTGAATCCAGATCTGACATTCCTTTGAAGAAGCCCAACGGTGCTTTGGCCCATTGTTTCTGATAAGCTTTAGCCAGAAGGTGGTTGAGGTAGGGCTACCACTTTTTGCTGAAGCCGTTCCCTGACATCTACCTTAGAAATGGCATTATGATTTATGGGCTGCTAGTCATAGAAAGATGGTGGGAATCAGGCTGGGTCCCCCATTTTGAAACCCCCTTGTATCCCATGAATTTCTCATCCAACCCCATTGCCATGGATCATACCTTTTCCTAGGGCACCATGCCCAGCTTGGCACCCTTGCACTTCATAAAGGTCCAATTCCCAGACATCGGACATCTGGGTCAGGTGTCCAACCAAACTTCAGACAAAGACCCTCAACTCCTGCACTGTCTGGGTAAAAAATGAATAGATGGCAACTTTAGGTTGAAACCAGGACTGACCACAGAGCACTCCCTGAACTGAATCCATGTCAGTAACCTTGGGAGCTTTGGCAAGAGGAGAGTCTACTGAATGTCAAAAAGGAAAGAAAAATCCCCCCACCTTGACCAGAGGAAGTCTTGTGGCTCTGCTAGCCCCCAGAGGCCTGGCTTGGAAAGATGATGGTGGGACAAGAGGCACAACCCATCCCTAACACGAAGGGCTGGTTCTCTCATTTACAAACGAGCTTGGGAGCAGAGCCGTTGGCCTCCTGCCGCTGCCATTCGAAAAGGTGTTGTGCTTGTGCGGCCCAACAAATGGTTTGGGGAGGGGATGTGTGCAGTGGCCTGACGGGGGGAACAGAGAGCGTCTCTCTCTCTCTCTCCCTCTTTAGATCCTCGTCATGGTGTAAACAAACAAGCTAAACTCTATGAGATTTACAGTGCCCGGCTTCGGTGGCTTCCAGTGCAGCTCAGTGAGATATTTCTGTACAGGCAGGCTAAGCACTTTCCATTTTATACCTCAGCGGCTTTATAGCATCTTAAGGATTTCTGTGCATGCCTGGCTTCACTCAGAGGGGAAAAAAAATCAAGCTTGTAAATAAATACTAAATATATATGAACAAAAAAGACAGAAGGGGAGAGAGAGGGGGACACAGGCAGAGGAGGAGGAGAAGGGGCAAGAAGGAGAGAGAGAAAGAGCAAACAAATGGGAAACGGAGAGAAAGGGTGGGGGGGGGAAGAAAGAGCAGCTGAACAGCTAGCGGAGGACAGACTCTCCTCCACCCTGGCCAGATGGAAAGAAAATAAGCCGGAGCTAGCAGCTCTCTGGCAATTTGGGGAATATTAATTTCCCATCGGGTCAGGTTAATGGCCGTGCCTGAGGTTAAGCAGCCGCTGAGCACTGAAAGGTCAGGGGAAGGAGCTTTGCTCAATCACTAGTCCTGCAGCCAAAGCACAAGTACCCTCCATGGGTGGCTGTGTCTGCCCCCCTCCCCCTGTCTGTGTTATCTGTTAAGCTCTGCCAGGAGCCAATCATTAGCTGGTGCAAATCAGCAGGATGGTCTAAGGGCTAAACACCATCTTTGTGTTGCGTGCAGCACCTAGCACAAAGGGGCTGGGCCCATTACTGGTGCTCTTTGTTGCTCTTGCAACGCAGGTCATAAATATTAATAATCAGCAAAATGGGTCGTGTCTATTTTACACCAGCAGAGGATCTGGCCCCTTTTCATTTCAGTCCCTTCTCTCACCTCATTTCTCCCCTACCTATTTCTTTGGAGTGGGTTTCTTCGGGGTTCTCTTCCTTCACACCCCACTGCCTCCCTCTCCCATCAACATCACAGGGAGCAGAAAGAAGGCCAGTGGCCTGAACCAGAAACCACAATGGCTATTTGTTGTCTCCAGTTTCAACAAACTTTGTCTCGATGATCTCCCCAATGGGGCCTTGTTTCCAGAGTCTTGCTGGAAATGACGGCTCCTGTCTGAGCTGCAATGGAGCTTTCAGCTTGGGCTTTTTTTATGCTAACAAATATTTTATCCCCAATCAGGATCTTTCATCTGTGTCTTTAATCATGGAAAATAGTATGTGGTACAGCGATATATATGGCAGAGGATAAATAGAGGGATACATTTCTTCTTGCCTACAGGAGCACCTTCTGTTCAGAAAATGCCCGCTAATACCAAGACGTTGATAAATAATAATATGAATTAGCATTTAATTGGTGTTTGCCAAGCACCCTAGTGAGCACATGTTAAGGATGGGGGGTAGGGGAGCAGAGGTGAGAACGGGGAAGTGATTTGATGAAGATAATGCAGGTCACTGAGCTGGGAGATAGTTCATTAATACAGAGTGCGTCATCTGCTGCCACATACGGGTATATAGTATTGTTCATAAGTTAAGGAAGTCGATCAGGTTGTTATTATGCTCAATGAACAGCTTCACACTGCTTATTTATCACTATGTTATTGATAAAGGGGTGGGGAGCGGGGCTGCAAGGGTCCATGCCCATTGAAGGGAATGGAAACAGACCCCCGCTTTGGGATAGTATCTATGGCTCGATGCACAGAGACTGGCTCCCATCTGTACCCAGAAGGGTCTTCCTGCCTCTGGCTCCATCCCTATGTCTGGTGGAGACTGGTGTCAGGGGAGCTAGGCTGATGTACACCTAGATCTAGCCCCAAATGTAGGCATGTCTTCTAAATCAGGTTGCTGATAAAAAATGAGTGCCTAGGGCTGTGCAGTCCAAATACACTCCAAATATGTAACTGCATGTGGAAATCTGAAGGAGTGACAGGGTGACTGTACACTGTAGCACCCATTTCTAAAGGAACTGGGCCTACCATGGAGTCACATAAGACAGACTCTGATCCTGGAATGAGCTCCATGCAGAGGGGACCTCCTGCCCCAACCCCAGGGGAAGCCCCCATGAACCATTCCTGGCTCTCACGCAAACCTCAATACAGGAGTGGGGCTACAGTTTTCTCCTGCCTATTAACCCTTTTCTGATCTTCTCCCCAAGGGCCTTGATTATAAGTTCTAGAGTTTTGCATTTCTTTTTGTCTCAGACCAACACAGCTACCAGATACATCCCTTGATTATAGGGCGGCATTTCCCTGTTGAGGCCTGGGTCTGAAATCACTGGGCCTGGGTTCAGTTTCCTATTCTGGTTCAAGGAACTCTACTGAAGTCAACAGCTGGCATGAAGCAGGATCAGACACACAGGGGAGATGGCTCTTCTCTGGTGCCTAGTCTACCCACCGGCCAGTTCCTTAATGGCTTTTTACTGTTGACTTCTTGCCTGACTTAGCTGAAGAAGTTTCCTGGACCAGGCAAGTGAGTACCTCCCCCTGGAGCTAATATCTAGGGTCTCTGACAATTTCTCACCATTCTCTCCCTGCCCAGGACTGGTTTCCCCTTCTCAGATATTAAGTATTCAAACCTCATTTACATCCTTATTTTTCAATTTGCTGCCACAGTAGTTTAATTTATTCTATATAATTTCTTTTTCTGAGGGGACATTAATCATTGCCCTGTGCTTTTTGGCGCCTCTGGGATATGTGTGTGTGTGTGTGTTTTTTTTTTAAATCAATAAAATAAAGCAACCTTCCTTCCCCCACCCTCCCCCCG
>NW_005841831.1:2948408-2954364 GCF_000455745.1 Alligator sinensis
CTTTCACTTTTTTTTCATTGTTTCCTTTGTTTGCAGCCCGAACAGATTAACTTGTCTCTTTATTTCTGATGAAATGCTGTGCGCATAGGGTGGATAGGAGGGGATGGCACCTATGTCACTCAAGGGCGGGTTTAGGATGACGTCCTCACTGAATGGCTGAAGCCTAGGTCTACTGGAAAAAGAAACTTTGGTGCATACAAAGAACGGGAAAACTAAGTCTTGGAGGGAACCACTCTACCTACAGTATTGGGCTGACTGGTGGCCTGGGATGGACATGGGAGTTGATGCAATGAACTGTAAACATATAGGTCAACATTTAGCTCACAGAGAGGAAGGAGATAGAGAAAGATAATATGAGATCACGAGCAAGAGAGAGAAAAGAGTATAGAAAAGGGGAAAGTGTGGAGAAGAAAGAGCAAGAGAAGAGTTTAAAGAAAAGGCTAAGAGACCAGCCTCAAATCAATGCCACAGAGCTTAATGGCATTTCCATTTTGCTCCATGGAGTATTAAAAAACAAGAGAGCATAATTTCTATACTGCTGTACCGAGAGCTAGACTAGGAGATGGAGTTCTAGGCTGGTCTACTGTGGGGTGCGCAGTTACACTAGGAAATACAAGTCTAGGCTGCTCTCCTCTGCTCTGCTTAGCTATTGGTATGCAAAATATGAATATGAAAGTCCAATTTAGGTGGGATGTATACTGTGGTATAAGTCAATTGAAGAGTAAGGGAGTGTAACTTAACATGCTTAAAAGTCAGAAAAAATATCTATGGGATGAAATGTCCTTCCATGATCCCATAGCATGATCAGCAGAGCTAACTAAAAAAATTTCCATGGAACACTTTTGCACTGGAAAATGCTGTAGCATCACGTTAGAGACATTTTGCAAAAACACGTAAATTTCAACAATTTTAATGGAAAATGTTTTAAATGATTCAAAATTCAAATACAGCATTTGGCTGTGGCTTATATTATATTAATGTTTTAATACTATCCAAATGAAATTGTTTTTTAAAAATTATATGGCTGTTTCTGTTCCATTAAAAATAAAATAAAATAAAAATCTTTCCAGTTCATGAAAAAAACCCTAATTTAAAACATGTCAGTATTGAATGTCACTCTCTGACCATTTCAAGAGCTCAACCCAGACTAGAGCTCATTGAAAACCGGGTATTTGCTTTTTTTTCTCAATATTTTGGCAAAGTAGACAATTTTTAAAGGAAAATTGAGTTTACATTTAAAGCTCTTTTGGCTTTCAATGAAAATCTGAATTTTGGGGGTTTTGACAATGAAAAAAAGTCAATTTTTTTCTGGTGTTTGTTTGTTTACTGAATAATTCTGTCAAAATGTTGATGAGATTGGAAAAAATGTACTTTTTTGATAAAAAAAATAAACTATATTTCCCTATCCCCATTGGGCTGCACTACATTTGATCTAAACAAGAAAAAGCAATCATTAAGGTGCTCCTTTTGGGTGCATCTACACATCTGCTTTACTGCACATTAATCTAATGCGCAGTAAAGCATCATCATTTCCATGTGTGTGACAATTACTGTGAGTAGATTAATGTAAAGTGCCACTTGCTAGTACCAACAGAACTCACCAGCTTGCCTCCCAAGCTCCACACTGCTCATAGCTGCCCCCAGAGCTGGGAACAGCTCCTCCTCTGTCCCTGTCCCGGAGCTCAGGCCTGGCCCCCTGTGCCCCCTGCCAGCCCAGGGCTGGCACCCAAGCAGCTGAAGCTGCAGCTTGGAGCTCCCCCTGGCTGCTGCAGAGGGGCAGAGTAGGGCAGAGTAGGGTAGGAGCAGCACTGGACTCAACTACTCCTGTCCGGCTTAATTTGCTCCTGACCCGGGCGCATGTGTAGATGCATGCCCAGGCACAGTTTATTCAGTAAATTCAGGCACATTAATTGCACATGTAGACGAACCCTGTGAGAGCTTTGAGTTTTAGGGTCTAATGGCTCTCTTAGCCCAAAACACCTGGTGTCTTTGACCATTAAGGGCTGATTCCAAGGCTAATTCGTTTGCTCTGAGTACGAGGAAGGAGGTGCATGGACACTTTGCTGGTGGACATGGGAGGGCTGAGCTTTCTGTTGGTGGCTTAGTTACCAGTTCCACTGTAATGAAGTCTGTATTTAATATACTTGGAAGAAGCGTATGGTAGTAGATTGGCCCTGTTGTCAGACACATTAAGCTAGATAAATGTATTTGATTTAATTTATTTAAATTTGTTTTGCTTAAATGTATTAAATTTTATGTAACAGCAAGATCAGCTCTCACACGGAGAAAGTGTGAGGCCTTCTTTCCTAGCTGTGAGTCACCTAACGCTGAAGCTATGGTGACCCAAATGAAACACAGAAAAACAGCCGTTCTCTTCACCGAGATAAGGATTTGTGCCCAAGCTTGCACAAGTGAGCAATTCACTGCACAGAGTCCCTGTGAATTAATTGCACGTGTTAAGGAAAAGGATCAAAGGGCTGGATCCTCAGACAATCTACATGAGCCAGTGAAGCCAATGGAGCTTGGCAAATTTGCACCAGCTGAGGGACTGTCCTGAAAACTTTAACAGGATATACGACATCTAACCTGAATGTACTGGCTGCAGTCTAGAGTAACTTTGTTGAAATCAGTGGACTTCCCCTACATTAGCACTGGTGTAACTGAGAATGGAGTCTGGCCGTGTGTGCGAGTACATGTGCGCTGAGTGGAAAATGGGTGGTGATATCATGAAGAATGCAAGGCAAGGCTTAAGACTTATGCAGCCTTTATGTTGTTTGAAGCCCCAGTGTTGCAAACTCTCCCTCAAGAAAGCAAACCTGATCAGAAAGCTTGTTCAGAGTGGACTTGATCCTGTGCCTCCTTCTCATGTCACTGTTCGGCCATTCCTTTGAAATCAAAGGGCCTACATGTGCATTAAAGTACTGCCTGATCTAAGTGTAGGTGGCAGAGCTGGCAGTTACTAAGGATTACTCATGTGAGAAAGGGCTTGCTAGATCATGCAGGAAAGGCATGCATGAGGTTGAGCACTTGCATCTGTGTTGCAAGTGTTTCTGTGTATCTGTGCTTATGTTTTTCACAGCTGCCTCAGGGAGCGTTCTGTGGAGCTGAAATAATGTGAGATCTGTTCTGCTCAGGGTGTTTCACTCCCTGGCTGGCAGAAACACCACAAGAAGACCAGATCTTGCAGTATTTCAGCCCCATAAGTGGCTCCTTGAGGCAAGAAAAGACCTGTGAAGAAGAAACGCAAACACAAATACCAAGTTATTTGGTTTCCCAGTGTGATCTTCCATAGTCTCCTGCTTTTCATCTACTCACTGGTACCCATGCGAACAAAAGAGGCTGCTTTAACAACATATGTCAAAACAGATATATGCACATGGGTATCGTAAAATATGGGAACACGTGTCATAAAATACATGCATGTACATGTTATAAACTACAGTGTGCCATAAAATACATGTGTGATTTTGTAACAAAATATGGACATGCATATATCATAAAACGCACACAAACCTGTGTCACAAAACACATGAAGACATACATTATCAAATGCATAGGAGTGTATATCGTAAAGTGTGTGTCGGTTCCATAAAATGCAGGGATCAGCACTGAATCCATGCAAGGATCATGAAGTAGAGAAAAACATGCATCAAAATGCATGCAGCTCTTTGTCAGAAAAATGAGGGGCTTATATTACTGAGGTGATCAAATAGATGCATGTATCTATAAGGCATGCATGTATGTCATAAAACGCATGTGTTCTGTTCATGTGTGTGCTGGAGACCTGGAGGTGGGATTAGCCAGCGGAGGAGCTGGAGTTCAGGGTTTGAGAACCCAACTACGGCCAGGTCAATCATCTGCAACCAAAATTTTATCAGAAAAAAATATGATTCTTTGTTCTGCTCAAAGTGGTTTAGTGACAGTTGAGCTGTGGTTGCTATGTTGAAATAAACCAGCAAGATTTTAATGTCAGCTCAATTCTGTTTTTCCAGGTGGATCTAGTACTCAGTGGTTCCAGTTCAAACTGCTATTCCCTGTATTTAAAGGTGACCCATAGGTCATGTCTATAGTACCTCCCTGATGAGCTTGGGGCTCTCACCAAGAATCAAGCCCCATCCCCTCAGTCCCACTGCATGTGTGAATACACCCAACAAGCAGGCAGACTCCAGCACTGCATCTAAGCTCTCCAACCAGAGCAGTGCTGGGGCATGCCCTCAGATGCCCTCTGATCCATATGTCTTGCCTCACTATGGGCCTTGGGCATGCATGGAGCAGAAACAAGTGAGTAGGGCTTGATTCTCAGCAGTGGTCCTGGAATTAGACATGGTCTTAGAGGCCTCAGTTGAAGTCAGAACCCCATTGTGCAGGGCATTGTATAAGTACATAGTAAGAGACAGTCCTGCCCCAAAGGGCTTACAAGATAACTAGGTGATGGAGTAGGGGGAGGCAGTGGGGGAAGGGAAGGGAACAGCGACTTGCTCAAGGTTGCCCACTGAGGTAAGGATTTGTGCTCAAATAGGTCGGGGGCAGAGCCCAGGAGTAGGCCCTATGCCTCCTAGTCTCATGTCCTTCCAGGGCACAATAAGCCCACTCCCCACTGTATGCTACCAGAGTTCAGAAGGAAAACTGGGATTGGTGAGAGAAGTAGGATCATAGGAAAGTACAGCTGCAAGGGATCTCATGAGGTCATCTAGTCCAGCCCCCTGCTCAGGGAAGCATCATCCCTGACTAAACAATCCCAGTTAAGTGCCTGTCTAACCTGCTCTTGAAAATTTCTAGGAATGGAGACTTGCATGATATTGTTTCTGTCACCTGATATTGCTTCTGTGCCCTGATTGTATAAGTGCACAAGCACCTTATGGGCAAGTATCACATGTGGCAGTGCAAAATGACTTGACAGAATCTCCCTGCCGTTCCAGTCATTCACTTCTTCCTGCTTTGTTCCTTTGTCTCAGCCTGCCTTGCTGTTTGGGGAAGGACCTGCTGAGGACTGAAGCACCAGGATAAGACCTAAAAGATACATGTTTTATTCCTGCCTCTGCCACCCACTAACTTGCTCTTGATCAGATGCCTCAGTATCCCCACCTGGAAAATGGAATAATTGTTCTTACCTATCCAGAAGGACTGATGAAGCTTACTCCTTGTCAGATCCTTTTAAATCCTTGTACAGCAGCAGTGAGAGGAATACCGCCGGTGTTAAGAGAGCCCGTCCCATTTTGGTGGGCTCTACGAACATCTAACAAAAAGGTAGTCCTTGTCCCAAAGACCCCATCACTGTGTAATTGAGCAAAGAGATGCAGCAGGTGGAGATGATAAGGCAGCAAGACAAGAACAAGAAAATACCGGAATGAGTCTGACCCACACTTCCAACACCCCAGCTGCCTTGCCCCTGCCCAGCAGCCTGTAGGCATAACAGCAAATGAGAACTTTAAGGAGGATTAGAAGAACCTGGTTCTTGATTTTTTGGGTAGCTTCGTTATTGGCTGAAAAGAACAAAGTGCAAAGTGACCTGCTGAAAAGACTGACCGGTAGGCAACCAAGGCTGATGTCAGTGGTTAAGGAATGGCTTTACCTTGTACAAATCCTTGCGTTGACCTGGACAAAAAAGAGCTTGCAAGAGAGCTTGTTAAGTGTTTTAAAGTGAAACTTTCATAGTTTTTTCAACTGGAAATTGGTTTTGCAACAAAAACAAAATACCTTAGAGTATCTGCTCACCTGCAACATTTTCAAAATTTTATGGGAAAACCAAAAAAATTTTAGACCCAAATCAGTCTGTGTGGTTGTTTGGTTGGTTTAGAGCATAGCATTCTTGCTGTGTTGATTTTTTACTCCCTTTTCGATCCGATTTATTTTTCATTATAGCTCATGTGCTCTTCGTCATTCATTCTTTCCCTCTTGGGAAAGTTTCATTTCTCCAATCTGCATGAACAAACAGCATTGTGTAATTTGCAGGGAA
>NW_005841831.1:2954404-2996915 GCF_000455745.1 Alligator sinensis
GGGAAAGAGACACACAACCAAATACCGAATATCTACTTGCAAATGGTGAATAAACTAAAGACACCACAGAGGTTTGAACTAAGTCACCGTAGCAGACTATTATAACATTTTAAGGAAAGCCTAAAATTTCCTTCCACTCTTAGTGCAAATGTTAGACCCTGTATAACTGGGATCATACAAGTGCAGATCCTCGTACTAAGGTAATGTGGTTGTGTGTCTCCTTCCAGCAGTGATAGAAAATACATAGTGGGTGTAAAATGGGGAGAGACCACTGTCCTGCGGCAGTGGTGGCAGTGTACAGTGGGTGTGCCATGGGATGACAGCGCCCCCCTCTGGCTGTGGTGAGCAGTGTGCATCAAGTGTGACGGCCAGAACGCTGCTCTTAGTCTTGTCACCGGTGCTGGATACTGCAGACATTTGTGTTTGTTTTTGTTGCTCCAGAGACAACCCTGGAAATTTCCTGGAATTCTGGGCTGGCGCCAGCCCTGCTTTCTGGAAGGAGAATACTACGTCTCAGTCCATAAAGTCCCCAGAATGGGAGGAAGGGGCGAGAGACACACAAAGTCAGTAGTAAAAAGAAATGAAAGTCGGCAGCTTGCCACAGCTGAGTGCAGACTTTGCAGAGCTGCCTCTTTTATTGGCACCCAGACTGGAGGGAGGTTTATGCTCTCAAACAAGCCAAATTGGAACTGTAGTGCAGGCCTGTGCCCTCAGGGCAGCCTGGCACCCGGGGAACCCCTGGCAGGGCTAGAGGTGTGCAGCTACTCCTGGATCTGGCACCTTCTTCCACTCTCTGATTCTCTCTTTCCCACCCATGAACTCCTCCCCACAAATGCTCATCCTTTCTCAGCTAACTCTGTCTTGGCTGGGGCTTATGTAATCACATTGGCATTTCTCCCACTGAACCTGGCATCAGACGGTTCACCAAAAGTCCAGGGGCCAAAGGATAAATGACTGTGAGAAGGAATCCATGCTCCTATTTTTCCACTGGTTGGATAGGTTCCAGAGGACCTTCTGGCATCACCATGGGAGGGTCTGTGACCAGGTTTATGTCATAATGCCATAAGAGTGTGCCCAGTGGCAAAGCATGGCAGACACAGAGGAAACCATACAGACAACAGACACAGGACACAGGGCAAAGATGGCACAGAGAGGGCCAGAGTCCTTTCCAGAGCAACAGCCACAGACTTTCTAGCTTGTGTTCTTCCTTCTGACCTAGGCTAAGTTATAACACGGGAGGTCCCCACCATGGGTTTTCGCTTTGACCTCAAGTTTGTGACATACATTTGCCCAGGGTGCACATGTATGGATCCACCTACCTGCCAGGCCAGGCCACAGCCTGATGTGCTTTCCTTCCCTCACCTTCAGGTTCTTTCCCATCTTTGTTCATGTCTTCCTGTAATTTCTCTCTTTGCCTCATCTGTGTTGCTTTGTGTCTTACTTAAATCCAGCACATGCCCTGGCGTGGAGGACTCTGGGGTTGCACCTTGAGACTACAATATCAACACTGCACTTGCAAATCATGAAGTGGGACAAAATGGACCTCCCAGAGGTAGGACGATCACTGAGGGAAGTGCTTGAAAATCAATATGTAAACAAACTCTCTAAGCCCAGCCTCTGGGTTTTGAACTACTGGAACTCCATGGCTGGGTAGCAGCAGCTTGGGCAGGGATGTATGGAAGCTCTGATGCCTCAATATTTCTGGGGGTTCTAAGTGAGATACCCTCAAAGAAACTCCCACTCTGTGTCTACCTAAGGCAGCAGCAATTTCAAATTATGTCTGAAAAGAGCACTGCCGTCAGCAGTAGTGCAGGCTGATGTTCATGGTTTGGTGGGTTAGCAGTTCTAATTCTACCTGAGTCACTTAGGATTACTTTGACGAGATATGTAGATCTCTAAACTTTCACCGGGATGTTAGGCACCTAAATACCTTTCTGCATCTCACCCTTAAATCTACCCTGTGCCTCAGTTTATCATCTACAACAAACCATGGAGATGAGGATAAATAATTGTCCTGTCCCTTGGGCACTGTTGGGCTAAAATTTGCTCTTGATTAGTAGAAGGTTAAATCTGATGGTGGTGAGGGCTACCTACAGCTCTGCACAGAAGAATATGGGTGCTGTTTCACGCATTCTCAAGCACAACAGATCCTTCTGATATCAGACAGGAATCAGTCATGTTTAGGGTAGACGCTGTGTTTGTGGATCAGCTTCTGACCAGAATTTAGGAAAATATTCGCCCCTTCTCCCTTTGTTGTGCATTTCACCTGCAAAAGTAAAAATATATGGAAAATTAGAGCTGCTTCTGACATTCTACAAGTATATTTAAGCCTGATTCAGGGCACACTGAAGTCAGTGGAAAGGGTCTTGTTAGCTTCAAAGGACATTGAATTTGGGCACTGGTGAATGTAACCATGTCTCCCCCCAGTGGCAGACCCCACAGAGGAGAACTGGTTATCTCCTAACCAACATGCTTGTGACCACACTATTGTGCATATGCACCTATCATATATTAGACATGAAACCAGCAAGTACCAAGCTGCTGGGTTCATTAAAGCTCTATGCAGTTTTAATTAACATTTCCCTTGCAATTCTCAGTATGTTTCTATCCCATTCAGGAAACAATACCGGAAGCCTTCTAGCGCAAACTATTTACCACCTGTAGCACTTTGCATAAATGTGTGAGTTGCTTAGCAGGTAAAGTGCCTGTTATACATATGCATCCCCACTTCCAGTTTAGCTCCCATCAGATGGAGGGCATGTGTGTGTTTTTATGAGAGTTTTTCACAGTTCTGAAGCCTTTCATGTCCAACAGATTGGGGCGTTTTCAACATGTAATTAACTTTATCATCCCAAAATACTCTGCATTTATGGAAATTATTAGGCAAGTCTCTTTGCTCAAGAAGTAGAATGGCATTAACCCTTGCATTGCTGGCATTACCTCACTCTGCCCATTGTGTAGAGGTATGGGGGGACGCTTATTTATTTGTTAGGCTGAAAGGCTCTACTGGCTGCCATAAAGGGATGCGAAGACAGTCGCAGATCTTGTTGAAGACAGCAGATGTGCCAGTCATCTTCATTCAAGCTTAAGAGACGGAACATTTGTTTATGTAGTAAAAATGCTTGCTGAAAATGGTGGCAGCATCCCAACACAGTAGGTCTTTTGGCAGGCCAGAACTAGCCCGTGTACAAGAGATTTCCTCATTGATAGCAATTGCAGGTGGTGTGCTCTGAAGGCAGTAAGCCAACAGAAGGAATTGCAAATGTGACCCTGAAAGGGAGCAGAGAGACAGAGTTTCTTGAGCACAGGACTCAGGAGTGGCAGATGCAGGATTTCTGAGCAGGAAAATAACCTGTGTGCTTCTGCTATGCTTGGGAAATGGAACTGTGACCATTTTTTTTCTTTTTCTAAGATCGCACCAAGCGTGTAGCTGACTCATTCCATCAGTATCTTATCCCAACGGCAGGCATGCCACAAATTAGCTCTGTACACTCGCTGAGTGCCACACCAGTCCTTTTCCCTTACCCAGACTGCTGCTTTGCTTTCCGCTTCCTTCCCTGTTCTCCCTGCCTGATTTGATGTGCTGCTTTTTGCTCCTGGCCCTATCTGCCACAGTGCATGCTGCCTGTGCCTTTCCAAATCTGCCACATGCCATACACAGAGGCTGCCAGTGCCATTTGTGGCACCTGTGTCACTGATGGGCCACCCCCATCTTATCTTAACAGAAACCACAATGAAAGCTTGTGAATTTTGGGCAAAATGCTCAGGCCAAAGGGACAACAGTATATTTGATTCCCATAATGTTATAATTATATAAAAGGCAAGGTAGAAAAGATAAGATCCACTGTATGGGGATGTCAGGTTAGTGCTGGATCTCTGGTTAAGTGAATCGTGTCTGTTAGGATCAAGGAAGGTCTGAGACCAGATATCAGCTCCTGATATCAGCAAGGGAGTAGCTGGCATTCATGGATCACATTCTCCAACTTCAGAGAGAATCAGCAGCTAACCCCTCCCTGGGTAACATGCCAGCTGCATTTGAAAGGGGCTTTCTCTTTAGTGGTGGGGGGTCAACAATTTGGAAAGAATGGACCAGATAAAAGAAGCCAGTGTATATCAGCAGAGCCCCACTAACTTCAGTGGATTTACACAGTGGAGGATGTGGCCCACTGCCTTCAATTCAGAATCTTGTCTTCTAATCGACCGGCTCGTAGTGACCTGGTATTCCAGGACTGTTCCTTCTGTTACAAACCACAAGCGAGTGCCTCATGCAGTCAGACTTTACGAGACCCACGGGGATGCCAATGTCTGACCCTCTCTGTCATTGGGAGTTAGGAACCTTCTGGTTGCACTGTAGCAGAAGGACAAAGATTATATGACATATTTAATAAAACAAAATTTAAAAAAAAGAAAAGAAAAAGAGGCCAATGCACGGGAAGGTAATGTGTTCATTTGAATAATTGGCAAAATCAAATTAATTCTACATTAAATAGTTCTGAATAAAGGGTTTAAGTCAGCAGTTTCAAACTTGTTTTCCTTAATTACTTTCCGTGTTTAATGTCATTAAGAAGATTAAAAATTCATTAACAAGAGTAGTAAAGTGGCAAATCAGTAAAGCTATCACTCCAGGTTAAAAACTAAGCTGAGGTTGACACTTTGTACACTTCTCACAGGCATTGCGTGGAGTGTTCATGGGGAGTAAAAGGCAGTTAAAGGGAAGCATGCACCCCAGCCATGGCTGAGGGAAAGGCAGCCACCACGGAGTATTGGCTGGGCATGGTAACCACTTTCACCATTAACTAAGTAAGACAGAAGGCAGCATTTAACGAAAGGGCATAGCAGACCATGGAAAGCACAGCAGTATAACCGTTGAATATGGCAAGCATCAGAAACAGACTCAACCATGGAGAATGGGAGATATTATAAAGCACTAAGGCGTGTTAAGGCAATCCAATTGCTTGATTGGTTGAATGTCCCTTGCCTTCTAAGTTTGAATAAACAGAGGACACTGAGCAGAGAGCCCACTGCCTCGATACCACTGGGCTGTTCCATGGGGACTTCAGAAGGCTGGTAGAAAGCGTTTTCTCCTCTTTAAATTTAAATGGTTACAATACACCATAGCTCTAGGAGCTCATTAGAAGAAGGTTTAAAATGCTCAGGGCACAGATACAGCACACTCCTACTCTGGAATCATTTGACTTTAAAGTTGGAGCATACACCAGGTGTACAGTGTTACACTAGTGTGTGTCACTGCATTCTGGCACAAAGTTACCCCTCTGAAAGTAAGGAGGAAATATGTACCAGTGTAAATTATATCAATGTAGGCCTATATGTCTGCTCCCCTAGTTCAGTTCATCCCGGTCCAGTACAAACCACCTATTCTAGCACCTGCTGACAAGGCACTGTCATTGCATCTACTGTGGGCAGTCAATTTAGAGAAAGCCAGTGGTGTATTTACCATTTGTAGTCCCTGCATTAAGAAGAACCACAGACAGGTGAAGTAATTTGCTCAAGGTCATCCAGTACATCTGTGGCAGAGCCAGGAACAAAAACCAGTGTCCTGATACCCAGCCCAGTGCCATCTCCACTAGACATCGATAAGTAAGAAAAGCACTGCCAACCTCAGGCATTGGACATTTGCGAGCCAGGCCTCCAAACATCACAAGACTGGCTTAAAAATCATGGGATGGGTTCTTGCCATGTTTTACTTACCTTCTGGTTTCTCAGGGGGAGTTGTATTTTCAAGGTTTTCTCTGCAACCATGAGGGACAGAAATGGATTTTTGCTCTTATGTCTAACTGTTTGGCCTCAGAGTTCTGGCATCCCAAGAGTTGCAATAAAATGGCAAGAGCTGGCAGCACTGGGAATGACACTTAGTTACAGCCATGTGACCCTGAGAGCAGGTTTGAGCTAAGAGCAGATATTATTCCAGCAGAGATGAGGTCAAAGCAAACCTGCAATGTGAGTGGCCCTCAACCTGGGTCCTTTTCTGTTCCTGTCTCTGAGATGGACTGAAGTGAGCTCTGAGAACATCGTAAGGTTTGAAATCCAAATCTCACTTTTGTAGTTTGGAACTAGAGAATATGTCAACATGCAGAACTGATGCAGTGGCATATGGCAGAGAGCAAAATCCATTCTAGGCCTGACATCTGGCAAAGCATGCAACCGACACTAATACTGTGCATGTCGTTAGTGCCTGTCTTCCAAAGATTGTAACATACTTTCCCCCTCTTAATGAATGAAACCTCCCCCACCCTCTGGGAGGTAGGGAAGAACATTTTCTCCATTTTGTAGATGGGGAAACTGAGGCCCAGACTTTGATTATTTAGAATCATAGAAAATTAAGGTTGGAAAGTACCTCAGGAGGCCATCTAGTCCACCCCTTTGCTCAAGGCAGGACCATCCCCAACTAGATCATCCCAGCCAAGGCTTTGTATACCTGGGTCTTAAAAACCTCCAAGGATGGAGACTCCATAACCTGTCTGGGTAACCTGTTCCAGTGCTTTACTATCCTCCAAGTGAGAAAATTCTTGCTAATATTTAACCAAAACTTCCCTTGCTGCAACTTGAGCCCATTGCTCCTTGTTCTGTCACCTGCCACCACTGAGGACAGTCCAGCTCCATCCTCTTTGGAACCAACTTTCAGGTAGTTGAAGGCTTTTGTTAAATCACCTCCCAGTCTTCTCTTCTGCAGACTAAATAAGCCCAGTTCCTTCAGCCTTTCTCTCATAAAAACACACACATGCCCTCCATCTGATGGGAGCTAAACTGGAAGTGGGGATGCATATGTATAACAGGCACTTTACCTGCTAAGCAACTCACACATTTATGCATTTAAGTCTTGTGCCCCAGCCCCCAAACCATTTTCATTGCTCTCCTCTGGACTCTCTCCAATTTGTTCACATCCTTTCTGTAGTGGGGGGCCCAAATGTGGCCTCCAGATGTGGTCTAACCAGTGCTGCATACTGGGGGATAATCACTTCCCTCGACCTGTTGGCAACACTCCTAGTAATGCAGCTGGGTATGCTGTTAACCTTCTTTACAACAAGGGTACACTGGTAGTTGCCCAATCAGAATTGTGATTCAGAGATCAGAATACAACCTACATATTCTGAATTGAGAAGAAACCTTTCTCAGCAGATGAGAGCAGAAGCTATTAGTACCAGAGAACGTGGCGGGAGAGGGTGCCACTGCTGCTGTCTCTGGCTGAACCCAGATCGCAGCGCAGACCAGCTGCATTGGGGCGGGAGGGGCACTAGAGCTCCCCCACTCCTGTGTCACCTGAGGATAGCAGCAGCACCAGGCAAAGCAGAGGAGGGTGGGAGGGGACAGGATGTGCCTTTCAGCACAAAGGGAAAGGAAAGGGTTGCCATGAGGGGGGTATGTGTGGAAGGATTCTTACTTGATTTGGGGACTTTAAAAAGTCCCCAGCTGCTGCTTCAATGGTGTGGTCTGCCTGCCCCAGTTAAGGGAGAGCTGGGAGTTGGGGTGCACCCATCCCCACAGCACCAGTCAATACTCCTTTATTCCCTGTACAAAAACCTGGATCCGTCCAGGGATAGGGCCCTGGACTGACGCTTAAGGATGCAGGTCCAAACATCCTGTTCTGCTACTGTCTTATTGTATGGCCTTGGGTAAGACACTTCAGTTCTTTATGCCTCTTTCTCTTCTCCCAGCCTGTGTCTGCCTCAGCTATTTTGATTAGAAGTTCTTTTGGGGCAGTGACTGGCTTTGTGTTCATGCAGCACCTGCCACACAGGTAGCTTCATCTCTATCAGGTCCTTTTGTGACTACTGCAACATAAATAAGATCATTATCAGTCCAGTTTTTCTCTCTATCCCATTTTTCTTGGTCTCTTCTAGAAGAGCAAAGCTCATGACACTCATGTCAAACTTTGCAGCCCTGATGTTTGGAATGGGATAGAAAGAATCTAACTTTCCTGTATTACAATCTATTCTGAAAGAACAATGGTTATATTTGTCTGTTGTGTGTGGAGATTTCAGTGTATTTGCATGCATGCAAGTGTTACCCCCTGCATACATGCATACCTGTATATGCATCACTTACTGCATAGGTGCCACTACACATGCACCTTTGCTTCATGTACATAAACAGTACACCTGGTAGAGGTGCAGCTATCTCTACATCTGTGCCTCCCCTCCATTCACAGCACACAATGCATGTGTGTCCCACCCAAGTGCAGCCACATCCTTGTGGGGATACACAACCCAGTGTGGAAGTATACCCACTTACACAGCACGACATACATGCATGTATAGTTGGGGTGTGGCCACACTATTGTCATACAGCCTCCCTCATCCATACAAACAAGCATATGCATTCAGGCCTGGCAGGAATCCATCGGGAAGAAGAAATACAAATGGGGAAGTCCCTCAGACAACAGATTTGCAGGTATAAGCAACTTCCTGCATCTCTGAGCATAACCACATTAACAAAACTATACCAAACCCCCTTTTCATTAGGCATTCATTGTCAAGTCTTTGTGATTATGATGAAAGCTTCTCCTGCCATCAGCATCTTCTGCACTGAGGAGTTGCTTAGCAGGCCACTCTGGGACACCTTTGTATCCTCCAGCCCCGAAGCCACTGTGTGAGAGGGAAAAGGTATTTACACTGGAGCTGGTTGAAAGTTGTTTTCAGTGAAAAACACCATTTTCTCTGAAATCTGAACTTTTAAACAGTGGCTTTTGCCCCCATTTTATTTTTTTTTAATGGCAAGAAGCATTATGATTAAGTCTGGAAGTCTGGATATTTCCCAAATGGAGCAGTTTGGGATTTTGTTACTAAATGACTTCACTGAAGAGATTCTTTTTTTTTCCTGAAAAATACGTTTAGTGGTCACCAAAGATCAAAATCAAAGCAAGAAGCTTCAGTTTGATTGAAATTAAACCTTCTGATGGATGATCAGCAGCATGGTAATTTTTTGCTGGGATTCTGCGTTGCAGAAAAGTTCTATATTTTCTTATTTTTGTTCCATTTCAAAATGGGGGAAAAACATCAAAATGATAGAATTTGCCTTACACCACATAACCTGGTCCTTCCCAGCTCTAATTTATAGGGGGAGCAGGACAAGGTGTGGTGTGAATTCTCATTCCAGTGTAGGCATTCCCCTCTTGGAAACCCATTCTCAGCCCCGCACCAGCTGGGAAGAGTCAGGTCCCTTCATGTCAGCGTGTCTCTCCCTGTATCCCTGGGTTCCAGGGCAGGGGCTGGGAGCAGGCTGTTCTGTGCAGCCCTGTTTCAGGAGCAGTTGGGAGGAGGGGAACGTCTTTGCAAGTTTTAATTATTTAAGTCTGAATTTGAGCCGTTCACTTTTCCCCTTCATTCTCAGTGTTTCCTGGAGAGCGACTTCAGCTCTAACAAAGGCCCATGGTTTGGGGCTGGGTTTTCTTTTTCCCCTCCAGAGATCTAAGGCTGCCTGAACTGTAATCAGATACCAGCCCCTCCTCCCTGCTCACTCGCCTTTCCCTGTGGCAGCCCCCATCCCAAAACCTCTGCCAGGCCAGCACCGCCTTGGCTTGGCTTGTCACCCTTCTATTGCCCCATCTCAACCCAAGGGCCTAGGACAAATCCCCCTTCCTGCACATTGTAATTAAAGGCACCCACTAGGAATGGCAGGGACAGACCCACCTTGAAGGGCCCTTCCTGGGAGGTGAAGATGATAGAGTTACAAGGGAGAGCAGCTTGCAAACTGTCGCAGCTTTGATGAAGTAACATTTAATTATCCCCCCAATGAAAAAGATCTGCTATTGTCTAAGCTAATTTGTCCCTTTCAGTGAATTCCCTAACCTGCACGCTAAACCCTGGGCTCAGATTACTCTTTCACCTATCCCTCCTACTCCCCTTGCTTGATGGATGTTGTTTGCAAACTCCCTTCCTGGTGCTTCAAAGCACAGTGGTAGGATCCTCTAAGTGGCCACATTCTGCTCCCTGATACCCCAAGGAGCTAACATGGCTCTGGCTCTGGCCTGAGGCACTGTGGAAAGGACCCTGTGCATTTCCACTGGAGACAACAGGCCAGCTTCTCAGCAGGTGGGAGCACTGTTTTTGTCTTGGTTGCAGCTACACCCAGCTGAGGGTCCAGTGCAACAACTGGAAAGAGAGCATGGCCCTTGGGACACAACTGGTTATTCTGTGTTTGGCTGGCCAACCTAGTTTTCTTTCCAGGAGGGATAGCTTTTGGAATAGTGGGGTGTAGGGTTTTAAATATTTTGAGGAGGGAGCAGAAATCCCTTAAACCACCTCCCCCTGGGTGAAAAGAGGATGGGTGGTTTCCCTTGCCAGCTAGCCGCTGAGGAGCACTAATCAGGAATAGCCCCATGGTCCTGGGTGCCAGGGCATGTGTGAGCTATCACACCTCCTGCACTCACCATTTCCTCTCTCCCCTCTATTGCTGTTTGACTGGAAGTGTTTTGTGCAAACTGCCAAAGAACCCAGCATTGACTAGCAGACGAGACACAGCACTGCTCCCTGCTCACAGCTTCAGGTAACCACAACAATCCCATCCCCTTTGGTTCAGTGCACCAGACTTGCCATCCACCAACTTGCCTGGGCTTAGGGAAATAAACTAAACACTAAACCTGTGGCAGTTCTCTTCCACCCAGCCTGGTACCTCCTATATCTCATCAGCCCAAACACTTCTCAGCCACCTGCTCTGCTTCCCCATCCCAAGCCAATCTGCCGCCCCCCATCCCAGCCCAATCTCATCTGCTTGTTTTGCTTGTTTTGTTACCTCAAAACCACCCCAAAGCCACCCCAATCTGTCTCTCTGGTTTGGTACCCCAAATCCGCTGTAGTCTTTTCACTTCCTCCTGATTGCAAACACATCCCAAGGGCTTCTCAGGTTCTTTGCCTCAAGCCTTCTTCCCTCCCCGCACCCCCACTCTCCCCCCATCCTCCCTGCCCTCTCTGCTTCCCCATCTCCACATAATCTTAGCCATTCTTTCTCGTTCCTCACCTCACACCCAGTGCAGTTACTCTCTTTTTTCCTCCTCACACATATATGAGCCTGCCCATTGCTCCCCCACCTCAAACCCACCCTAATATATCCCCTTCATCTACCAAAGAGCCCCTCCCTTAACTGGTTCACCCTCCCCTGCCATTTCATAAAGTCAGTCCCTCCTTCACTATGGCAGGTCCAGCCTTCAGCCTTCTGTTTTGTTCCCCAGTACATCCCCAATACACCCCACCTAGTACTACTTCTAACTAACCCCGGCCATCCCTTCCTCCACTTCACTAATCAAACCTCTGCCTTTAATTCCCCAATCACGTAGTCATACAATGCCTCTTCTCCTTGCCTAGATGACCAATATTGCCTTCCAGGTCTCTACACACATCCCACCCACCCTCCTTTTCAGTACTTAAATCATTTTTCCTTGGTTGTTCATTCAATGACCAATCCTCGCTCTTTCTTGAGGCATTATGCCAATATCCTATATATAGTTTGGGGGAATGGAGGTGGAAATGGTGAGGAATACATTATGATCTGGGGCTGTTGGAGTGAGAAATTACTCATTACAGAGTTGGGCTGGAGCTGTGAAGTTGTGGATCTGGTTAGGAGCTGTGCTGAAGTCCAGGGCTGTGCACAGCAGGTGGGCTAGGTTTGGCTTGATATGGACATAGTGGCAAGACATGGTATTTGGATTTGGATGTGGAAGACAGCTTGGCTCTAACATTCTGTCATGGGTCCTCCCATAGGTCCAAAAGGCTCCGCTCCATGCCCATCAGCATCAGTGAAAGGACTTCCTTTGACTTTGGATCTGGCCCTATGGCTCAGACATATAGAGGGGGCTCATCCAAACTGAGTCCAAGCTCCTTTTAGATCTTCCCCACCTCACATCCAGTCATTGGACCCATTCAGGAGGAGGCAGAGGGAATTGTACCAAAGGTGTCAAACAAGGAGCTGAACCATATAGACCAAAAAGGCTGTGGGAGAAGCAGAAGGCAGTCATTAGGACTCTGTGCCAGAACCGGGGAGCAGGGAAATTTGGGACTGTCTTCTCCAAAGAGGGGAAGATAGTGAAGAGAAGGTAAGGGACTCATGGAAGGAGGCTGGAGGATTGGGGTCTGCTGTGGGTCAGGTGTGGGTCCAACTTAGTGAGAAGCAAAACAAAACAAAACCCAAATAAAAAGTGACTCAACACGGCTGTGGGTAGCCCCCCCTCCCCCACACCACCATCCCCAGAAGGCAGTGAAGCTGCTTTCTCAAACAGCCGCGTCACAATAAATTCATGGCAGCCAGGGCCGGGAAACAGGCTGCTGCAATTTAAAGGAAGCGTGGATTTGCATATTGAATTAAAATTAAGAGCTAATTATGCAAATAAATTATGACATTTGGCAGGAGAATTTGCTTCAAGATCATTTATTACGTTCTTTTTATAACAGTGCGAGCGTTTAACGGTCAAAGACAATATTTTAAAGGAAAATTAACGCAAGATTATTAACCTAAAAACAATTCCACATTAATGAGATGTATTTCTCTTCAACTTCTCACACCTGGCTGCCTATTGATGCCCAGCCAGGACTGTCTCTCAATAATTGGCATTTTTTTGCAGGCAAATATTGAATGAGGTTGCAAACATTGCTTTGGACAAACTCACTCAGGAAAATTCCTTCAGGGTATTAGCTTGCTGGTCTGTAAAGGAAAGTTTTGAAGGTCGATTGTGTTTCCTGTTGTTCTTCACCATGTCTCTAAGTGACCAGGTTCATGAGCGCTTGGGAGATGACACCATCTTGGACGTGCCATGAACACAAGAGTAAATCCCGCCCCCACCCCTGTTAAAATGTGCATGATCGCCTTTCAGAAGAGACATAAAATGAAGGTCTTGGCTGTTTGTGGTCATTAAAGATCCCGTGGCATTTTTCACAAGATTAGGGTTGTTAACCCTGGTGTATTGACCAAATTCCAATGCAGGTAATTATAGTCTGCTTACTTCAATTTCAGCTGCACTTTAAGCTAGCTTCAAGAGACTTCACTTCCTGTCCTAAAATGTCAGAGTGTCAGTGTGCACCGTTTAACAGGTGCTACATTCTTCTCCCAAGATAGCTGAAATATATCTTTACACTTTGTTTTCTTATAATTGTAATGCTCTCTGGGATCCTTTGGGGTGGAAGTTGAAACAGAATTGTAAAACATTTCCTTCCCACCCTCCGTCTGCCTTGTCTATGTATCCTGTAATATCTTCCTGGACAGGGACAAACTCCCACGATGCATGAGCCCAGAGCCTAGCACTGGGGACTCAGATCTTGGTTGGAGCTTCCAGGTGTTCCTATTAAACCAAATAACATTTGATGATGGTGTTTATATAATTCTACACTTATTATTACAAGAATAGTGAGCAATAGACTGACAGGCTCTGGTTTTGTATTGGAAAGTGAGCAAATGATCAGGCATCTTATTAGGAATCCATCAATAGGCTCAAACTGGTAGGTGCCTGGAATAAATAGGAAAAGAGCCCAGCTGTTTAGGTCCTGTGGTTCCAGGAGGACTATGGTGAAAGGACATAAGAGTAACTGAGGGCAACATTTTCAGCTGAGTTGCAGGAAAACCCATGGACATGTTATTAGCAGTCCAGATTGAACTGGCTTTGTGACCCATTTCCTCATCATAGTGAAATTTTAAAGGTTTGGTGGGTGGTAAGAGACCCACATCCTACATCCCTCCTCATGGAGAGAGTGAAAAGGATTTGTCTCAGCATTCATTCATAGCTGAGCTCCCCTTTATGTCCCTGCCACAAGGTCCAAAATGGAATCTCATCTCAGCCATGCTCCTATGGGGCACCTTGTTCTTAGGATGAAAAGCACAGTTAGGACCCAGGTTCCTTAGGTCCCATGTTTTTCGCATGCTCCATTCCTCTATTACTGGCTCTTAAGCATATTCAAGGAGACCCACCTCTCTCAGCAAACATTCTCCTGGCCTTGTCTACCATGCACTTTAACAACGGACCTCACCCATGCCCTAGATGGATGCTTCAGTCCTGGGGGCAGAGAGAAGTCTGAATTGCATACTTCTTGACCCTGATGTCCTGCCCCGCTGCTCCACAGTGGCCTAGAACCATGTGCAGGGCCAAGAAGGAGAGGACAATACATGTTAATTTAATTCTGAGCACTAACCCACCCATAAGAAATCACAAAGCTCACCTTGGGCACCAAACTAAATTGCAATAAATGATGGATTTGAAGCCAGACGAAATGCCTGGCATCCCAAGTCCTCAGCTCTCGTCCCTCAAAAAGGCAATCGGTGACTTCTGGACCCTCCTTAATGGCCCAAAACCAGCTTGAAAATAATATTAATAGTAATAAAAGAAACAAAGAAGGGGCTGGCGCATTTTTTAAATAAAGAAATTTCCCTCATCTTGTGGTTAATTTAAAAGGTTTATTTCTTGAAATGAATCCTCTTCATCAAATCTCCGATCCTTGAAAATCAGTGCAACCTGCCTGTGTGGATAATGAATTGATTTGTAATGTAAATTATATAAAACACCCTCCCCGCCAGCATTTGTGTGTGAGTGTGTTTAATCTAAAGCGTTTAAGTCTGAAAATGAGCTTCTCCATCAAAAGTCTCGATTCCATTTACATTTCTTGCATACGAGTCAATTTGTGCCTGACCCAGTCTATAAATCACTGCCAAGGAGTGCTGTGTCGGTACCTCTCCTCTCCCCCTCCCCTCCCCCACCCTCGTCCTCCCATCCGTGCGCAAGCTACATTCAAAAAGGCATCCTCAGATTCTGCCTATAAACAACTCCCCGCTCCCAGCGAAACGCCTGCACGCGGAGGAGGAAATCCCCCTCTCCCACAGAGGAGTGTGGCATGGGTAATTAGCTGGCAGTCAGGAATTCTCTCTCAGCCTATTCAGGGCCAGGCTGGTATCCTTCCTCACATGGAAGGATGCTCTACTCCAGCATGGCCCCCAGTAAAGCCAATGCAACTCTTTGGGGAGTGAGGTGGCTGCTCAACCTGCATAAGAGTACAAAAACCTGGGGCCAGGCCCTCTGCTCTAATGGGATCAGTGGCGTAGCACCAACTAATACATGTGGTGGCTTTGTCTCTGACTATCTCTTTCTCTCTCCCCTCCTGTTCCTCCAGTGAACCAAACAGTGCCTTAACTTTTATCCATCTCCCAGTCCCATTAGGCAATGTGTGACTCAGGGGACTGGTAAAGGGCAACAGAGCTTCTCACTCCAGTATGTTCAGTTTGATGCCTGGGCCCTGACTTTATTGAGAGTTAGGTACAGGCTGTGGGAGCTGGGCACTCAGATTCAGAGATTTCAGAGCTGTTAGGGCTGGAAGGGACCTTGGAAGATCATCGAGTCCAGCCCCCTGCCCCAAGGGCAGGAAGTCAGCTGGGGTCAAAGGATCCCAGCAAGATAAGCATCCAAATGCTTCTTAAAGGAGTCCAGAGTAGGTGCTTGCACCACTTCTGGAGGGAGTCTATTCCAGGCCTTGGGGACTTGGACAGTAAAGAAATTTTTCCTTATGTCCAGCCTAAAACAGTCTTGGAGGAGTTTGTGACTGTTGGACCTTGTCATCCCTTGGGGAGCTCTGGTAAACAGGCATTCCCCCAGATCCGGATGCACACCCCTGATGTATTTATAGGCAGCCACCAAGTCACCTCTGAGCCTGCGCTTTTCCAGGCTGAAGAGTCCCATGGCTCTCAGCCTCTCTTCATAAGGCCTATGCTCTTGTCCTCTGATCATGCGCGTGGCTCTCCTCTGGACTCTCTCAAGCTTCTCCACATCCTTCTTGAATTGTGGAGCCCAGAATTGGATGCAGTACTCCAGCTGTGGCCTGGTAGTGCCCAAACACAGCAAGTCTAGGCGACCATTTAGTGAAGTATGTGTAATGAAAACAGTAGCTTCTTTGTTCAAAGAGTTTCTCCAGACCAGCAAAACTATCTCTCACCGAGTTTGTGTACATCCTCCTCTGCCAGGGTTAATTTTGTTCTAGAGAACTAAGGAGGAAACAGTTATTCATAGGTGGTGGAAGGCCGGGGCTAATGGGGCTTAGCCCCCGAAACTGAGCTGGCTACAGCAGCTCCAGCACCACTGCCACCACAGCACCGTGCCTAGCACCCCCATCATGTGTCCTCTGCCGCTGCGCACACAGCACCAACGCATGCTGGCCCCAGAACAGCTCTGAGAGGGAGGGAGAGGCTCAAGTGGGTATGCTCCACACTGCCTAGCCCCCCAATAATATTTTATAGTGCCACTTATGTTCATGACACAGAGAACAACTACCTCTTGGTTTATTTAAAAATACCTACCAGGAATAGTACACTATTTGCATTGAGCTCAAGGGAGTTGTACATGGGATGGCTCCTTCCAGACTACTTCTTCTCCATATGAACACAGGACAGATTCAGTTTGCCTTACTTGTGATAAGAAGAACCTCAACAGGTAAGCATCCAAAATCCCCTAGGCCTCTTTCATCAGGGTGATATGCTAGATTTTTTTAGCCCAAGGAAATACCATCAAATCAGAAATCAATCAATTTATATCAGCAAGAAAGAAGGTTAAGGTGAACAGTAAGTCAGCTCAAGTTTTGTATCTAAACATCACATGAATTCTTTGGAGATGGAGATCTTACAGAAACAAGATTTCCAGGGCTTCCTCATTCTCACAGTAGGCTTTGTCATCCACTTCCAGTGTCAAACCAAACCAGAGAAATACCCATAAAGTGGTATCAATAAAAGTCACTTGAAATGTTGACGCTTCAAGAGATAATAAGATGAAGAGTAAGACCCACTGTTAGTTTCTGCAATGCCACTCAGTGCCCTCTTCCTTAGCTACTTTATCTGCCTTATCAAGATCATCATATGTAACCACAACGGAAAGAGATTCCATGTCACAGTTTCTATTCTTGGGATTGAGTAAGACTTTAGTGAGGCTACACTTATAAGTGTATATGCCCTTGGCATCAGCGCAATTAAATGGGTAGGCTCCGACCTGGGAACAACATAATGATATAACAAAGGCGTGGCAGAAATGGCGGGCGAGGCAGGTGGGCAGATTGCCTTTATGGCTAACCCCATAAAGCATCCTGCTCTAGCTCTGGAGATACAGGTTCAAACTGTACCCTGAACTTGTGCCAAAGATTGCCCCCAGTTGACTCTGCTATCAATGGATACCTAGCTGCTTGAGCTGGAGGAGATGCTAGTCACATTGCTCTTTTGTGTACTGCTGGCTACAAAACTTGGTGGGTCTTAACTACATGATCCCAATGGGCTATTTGTCTTGGGAGATCTGTTGACAATTGTAAACAGGTACTCATTAGAGCAAGAAAAAATTGCAGCTAAGTTCACAGAGCTGAAAAGAAAAGCTGTACTGAGCTGGAGAAAGTTAATGGAGAGGATAGTTCCTGAATTTTATTCTGTGAATACCAGACCCTTAGAGTTCAGGTCTCCAGGATCTTCAGGAGCACAAATGCCTTGTACTAAGAAATGGGAGGGCCCTTTTCCTCCTCCATCTCTGCCCAACAGGTGCTAGTCCATGACTTTTCTCCCACTAAAATTCGGAAGACGTATCAGGCAGGCCAAGTTACATCTTGTATCATGTTGTACACATGACCAAGCCTAGTTGTGCAGGGTGGAACTGGAGGTAAAACCTGAGAGGCAGGATAGATTTTGGCTAGGATTTGGACATTTAAACGTAACTTGGACACACAGCATGAGAAGCAAAATTCTGCTCTGCTATTGCATCTCTACTAGATAAGCATTAATATGCTCATCTTAAAGAATGGATAAACAAGATGCAGAGAAGTTAAGTTGTTTAATCATGGTTGTGCATGATAACAGATAACACAATAAGAGAAGAAATCAGGAGAGGAACCATGGAGTTCTGATTCCTACACTCCCCTTTTCCCCCTTTCACTTATACTAAACTCCCCAGCAAAACAGTAGAATAAAAAATAAATCAAAGTAACCGAAAACAAATGAAGTTGTATTGAAGCTATTGCCATAGACTTAAGTTTCTTACATTAGTGAAGGAACTATCCATGTTTTCATGAAGCAGCATCTTTAAGAGACTGTTATACAGTGGGCCAAGGCCATGAATTTTTTTTCACCGACATTTTGAGATTTCACATTTATTTTTTTGTTCTGCCCAATTTGGGATGCAAGCACAACATTTTGAATTTTTTTTGTGTGAAATGAGATGGAACGTCTTTAAACCCTTTGTTTTGAAACTATCCAAACATTCCACAAACAAGCTTTCCACATGTTTCATGAAACAATACAATCAGCTTTGAGCAGAGTGGAATGAAATATCTTGTGCAAAAAATGTTGAAATGTTTCATTTTGCTATTTGCGATACATTTCATGAAACAGCCAATCGGAGAACATATGGGGCAACATGTGACAAATGTAAGGCAAACCTGAAAAGCACTCTTCAGTTTGAAATCAAATGGAGACCTTGGAATGAAAGAGAAAACTTGGAATAAAGTGAAATAATAAACAATTTTATTTTGAATTGTCTAAAAACATTTTGCTGAGGAAAATGTATTGAAATGGGTACAATTTCATGACACAGTGGTTGTGACAAAAATCCCATTTTTCAGTGAAGAAAGTTTTGCTGAAAAATTCTCATTCAGCTCCAGTGTGCTGTATGGCTATACTAGGTGGAAGTAGCTACCTGAGATTTTTATGCTAAAGCAGATAGTCTAGCAAGTAGAAATGACTAGAATTATGATGTCCATATGTGAACTTCCCTGAGGGTGGCAAAATGGATTCCCCAGATAAGATGAATCTAAAGGCATTAAAATAAATCCTGTGATTTATGCAGCAAAAAACAATAGAAATCTCTCTGCAATAACAACTTACAAATGCATTTAGACTGGCATTTAAGAGGATGTTGTATGGAATTGCTAATTTTTTTATAGGGATTGTTATTTCGCTAAATCTACCCTTTCCCTCCACTTGATTTTATTGTCTTTATCATTACCTCAGTGATGGCTGGGTTTTCACTTGTGTAACAAAGGGGGGAAGTTTTCCTTTAGATCCAGGATGCTTCTCTTCAGTTTATTCAAATCAGAGACTGAAGAGCAGTATTTAAAATCTCAGGATGTTAAGAGTTCTCTAAGAGGCCCCTAGCTGCCAAGGGGCCTGGATCTCTATGCAGTCCACATTACTGTAGGAGCTGAACATTTACCCTCTCAATACACCTGTGGGGTAGGACAGTCTTATTATGCCCATTTTACAGGTGGGCAATGGAGATGCAGCAAGACTAAGGTTATGGGATTATTTTCATTCCCTCTCTTCCTCTCTCTTCCCCTCTGACAGTGAATGATTCATTGTTCTATGAGCAATGGAAGAGCTGTGGCTTCCTCAGGATACCCTAGAGCCCAGTGGTTCTAGCACCTAGCAGAATTACTGGCAGGTAGGAGATGTGGGTCCATCAGGCAAAAGAAGGATTTGGACTTGGGCCTCCCATATCTTGGGTAAGTGCTTTAGCCACCAGATTGAGTAAAAAAGGAGGGCTCACCACCTGTTCCTCTGGTTGGGCTTTGTATGAGGTCTACCTCTGCATATGTATGGAGAGAATATCTACTAGATTGGGTCGTGCAAGCAAAATAGGTGGGGGGACACTTCTTTTGCAACTCCCCATGAGGCTTAGGTGTGAGGTTAGTGCTTTGTTACCTAACCCAGTCAAGACGTAGGTGGTTCTGGGCATGCTAAGAAGCTGGACTGTAAAGAAATGTTTAGGCATTTAGGAATCCTTGCTGGTAGAAACGTAAAGGGCCTATGGAATTTAGACACATTCAGAGCAAGAACAAGAAACTGAAACAATTGGCCACCCAAGTCCCAGGTTAGCATCCCCTATTGCTGGACCATCTCTTGCATCCCAGACCAGAGTCTTGGCTGCTGGAGAAGCAAAGAGGGCCTCTCATAATTCTACCTAACACAACTATAAATATATGCCCTGAATCTGCCTCTGCCCCCATTGAAATAAGTCACCCTTAGAAGTCAAACAGCACGACAGGCTCAGGTCCCTGCCTGAAAACTCGCTTATAGCATGTATCATTCAGACACTCATTCTTAAATACTCAGAGCTTTGATATTACAGTCAGGTGGGTGTTATAGAGGAGCTCTTTATACAATCATTTTCTTCTGTACCGGGTGTTACAGTGGGGCTGTGTTTTCTTAAACGGCTCTTTATGCACTCAGTTAAACTCTGGTGGGAGCAGGTGCTGTAGAAAATACTATAAGCAATCAGAGCTACATTTGCCCGTGGGGATTACAGTGGGGGCAGGTGTTACAGAGAAGCATTTTATACATGTAGGAAAGGTCTGTGGGTCTAAATCGGGGAGCAATATTGTGGGGACATGGGACAGGACTCTAGTCATTGAGTCAGGCAGCCCCAAGCGTGTGCGCAGTCTAATCTCTTTGTCTGCGCACACAGTCCAGCTCAGCTCAGGAAGTGCTGCGGGAGAGGGGGGCTTCCACTCAACAAACAGAAACTTGTTTCTCCTCCTCCTCCGTCCTTCACAAATTCCTGGTGCCTGCAGCCCTGCTGGCCGCTCCAAGGGTTTAATAAAAAGGGAAACCAACAGTTTATGTGAGCACAGTAGGGAGAAGAGAGGCAGCTCAGAGGGAGGGGGCCTGTCAGGCAAAGGCCAGACAATGTATCCATATGGAGAACAGAAGGAAGCTGGGTTGCTTGCATTCAGAAAGCAGGCCCCTCTGTTCTAATGTGCTGCACAACCACTGCTCCAGGGCAGGGGCTCTTAACATAACAAGTGAGAGGAGGGGAGGCCAGCCTTGCTCTCATTACAGTCCAGATTCCGTGGCTCCTGCTCTTCGTTTCCCAGATACTGATCCCAGGCGGGACGATGCCTGATCCCACTGCCCGTGTCTCCCCTAATAGCTTCCCCAGCAGTGCTATTGTCTTCTTGCCATTTCAATGTGAAAAGATGCCCCTGGGTCCTTTTCTGATAAAGACCAATAAAGTTTAAAATAAAATAAAACAAAATAAAACAACCAAACCCTTCAGGCAATTTGAGCTTCATCTATTGTTTAGTCCAAGGAATCTCCCCCCTCCTGTCTCCTAATGAAATCCCCCCAGCCCTCCTCATTCCCCCTCCTCCCCGTTCAGGGTACTCAGATGGGCACGCTTGCATGCACTTTTGTTTCCTACAGTAGTGGTGGTGTGTGTTACATGGATGGGGAATATTTTATTTGTAAAGGTTATTGGCTACAATTGCTTAGCCCCCAAACCCCTTGATGTGCTGTGCCGTGTTGTGCTGTGCTGTGGCGTGTGCGTGCACGTATGATGATCCTTCGGCATCCCTTCCACCCCGAATGTCTATGAAATCTATGAAATGTACACACACACACGCAAGCGTGCACGTACGCGCACCCCCCCCCCCCCCCCACAGCAGTTAGCAGATGGATAGAAATTGAAAAATACAGAATCACTGGACAATATTAAATTCTGCTATCCTGACATTGAAATCATAAAATACTAGTCTGAATAAAGGTAGGAATATCTCTGCTGATCCTCCTAGAACCTAGGATACTGCTTGGTTTGTCTGTCTGTCTATCTATCTTCATCATCAACATCATTTTCCATACATGCTCATCTTCTAACCTAAGTACACACATACACCTATATGCAGAGATGATAATCATGTGGTTAACATGCAGAACCATGTGATAAATGATCATATCATATTCCTTTGCCCCTTTCGCCTGCAGTCTCCTCATTAATCCATCTCCCTCATATTTATTCTTATACACGAAAAATGTGAGCAACTTTGACCAGTCCTCTTTTTTATTGTTAATTGGCATCCACCAACATGGAAGCTGGAGGAGGGTGACAGGAAAAGCACCCTGCAGGGAGTTCCTCGCCCCATGCACCTTGATACCTGGTACCTGCTCATGAAGGCTGGGGAGTCAAAGCTGTGGCAGCCACACCAGTCCCTTTTGTGCTGCTGGGTACAGAAACTGGTGCTCCTTAAACATGCTAGCCCAGTGGGTTGATACTCTCAGAAAGACCTTTGACCAGCTGGCAATCTGCTTTGTTCCTGGCCCCAATCTGGAAAGCCCAGACCAGTTTTCAGTAGTCAGGCAGTGCTGCCCAGACAGATAATACTTGATGTCTCAGCCTCCATGAACTCCGGCTCCTGCTGAACCAATTCTTTCAGTTAACCAGCTAAGTCACCTCCTGGCCACAGGGAAGGCATTCGCAGCTTAGCAGGCTGACAGCTAGGGATGCCTATGTTCTGTTCCTGGCTTGGACACCAGCTGCCTCAATGGCCTCAAGCAAGACACATAATCACTCTGTGCCTTAGTTTCCCAGTCTGCAAAAGGGAGTTAATATTACTGACCTGGGTGTGGGTTGCAGCAACAATTAAACCAAAAAATACCTGCAAAATACTACAGAAATATTTTCAGGAGGCCCACACAAGCTTTCCATAGCCCTGACTCACTGTAAGAGTTGTCTCCTTTCATGCATGGACACATACAAGCAATTACACCCTGTTTCTCCTGCAACCAAAGGCCAGTGGTGACTTAAAGACTGCATGCACACATAGATCCATGCATTGTACACATACACCCACACACACACACACATCCTTGAGGCAGCCTTGCCTAATGGGCAGAACTAAGGGCCAGCCTACAAGATACTTCAGTTCTGACTGTGGACTGCTGGATAACCTTGGGCAGATCTGTGCCTCTCTGTCCCATCTTGGCTATAATGGTATTGAACTGTTAGAAAAGGACTTTGAACATTGCAAATGAAATATGCTACATAATAACTGGATATTTTACCATTATTATGATGATCTGTCTGTCATATTTGAAGATTGGCCTAAGTCTTCATCATTCTCTAACTCACCCAGGAGCCTCAGGCCAGCCTAGTCCATGAAGCAGGCAATTGGTTACATTAGAAGGAGAGGAGGGGAAAACTCCAATTGCTCAGACAGACCAGCTGCAGTAGAGGAGTTGCCTCTGTGCTAGCTTTGCACAGGACACAAAGGGAGGACCAGACAGAACATGATGGAGTAGGGAAGAGTGGCTTATGAGTTTGAGACAGCGCAGAGTCACAGACCACCTGCCAAAGTACATGGGAATCATGTCCGCTATCCCAGCCATAGGGGTGCAGACAGGCCAGAGTGCTGCCTACTACTTTGCCTATGTAAGCTTTATGCAGAAGTGAATTTCTCTGTGTCTTTCTATTTTAATCTCCCATTGCACACTGAAATGCTGACGGATTTCCCTGATCACTAGCCATGATGGCTAGTGGCTAAAGCAGTTCATTTCAAACCCTGAACAGGCATTTCTTACCATATATTATAGTGAATAATGTATCCCCAGCCATGCAGCACAAGGCTTATAAGGCTATCTCAGTATTCTGGTGACAGTGTTAAACCACTCGACCATTGACCATTCAGGTCTCATGGTTTATAGAGTCACCAGCACACCTTGACAGGGTTATAGCCCACTTATTGGTATAAAGCATGGTTAGGGATACATTATTATAGCACGTTTCTTCGGAAACTGGTCTGTGGACTACTGGTGGTCTACAGGGCACTTGCCAATGGGCTACAAAGAGCTGGTTGGCATTGGTTATTGTTTTTACACTCATTGCTAAATTCCTCTAAAAGGAGGAAAACGTATTTTGAAAATCATGATAGTTTTCCATGTAAGTAGTTGCTGGAGTAGCCAGAGGAATGGTATTGAAGCGTGCTTCCAAAAAGAAAGATATTCAGAACAACTGAGAATGAAAGGAAGGGGAACCTCTCCATTAAAATGTGGTCCACACTAGAAAAAAAGCTGGAGAGTTCCTATCATACCAGCTATCACTAACACCCATTACAATGAAAGTCTTAATTCCAACTTTCATTCTAACTCTACTCCCAGATTTTTGGAGCAGCCCTTAACTTTCTCAAAGACATTATTTTCTAACTCACTTGTCAAGCTCAGACTATACCTAATGGTGAATCTGTTTTAAAGTTTCAGTGGGATTGGTAGAAACACATTTCAGTACAATGTGCACTTGTTCCAGTCAGAATTGCTGAGCTCTAAGTTATAAGCACTGGCCTTGATCATTTTAGTTTGATCTTTATTGGATTTTGAAAAGTCTAGTTAAACTTGATGATAACTTTTATCTAAACAAAAATGCAGCAATTTTGTAAATATTCATTAGATTTGCCTGTTTTTGAAGGAAATATTCATTTGAAACATTCCAGTTAAAGGATTAGTTGCATGAACTAAGTAAGCAATTATTAAAATGCCAATGCTTTTAATATTTTAAAAACAAATACATGCACAGTCTCAAATTTCAAGTCCAGGGAGATCTATAGAACAAGCCAAGTTTGACAGCTTTTTCTTCAGCTACTTTTTTTCTCTTTTTTTAGTTTTCTGCTAAATTGCCTTGATCCTAGAAAAATTTACACAAGTGATTTACTTTGAGCATGCAAATAGTCTCATTGAGTTCAATGGGAAATTTAAAGTGAAGCACATGAATGAGTCTTTATAGGCCTGGGACCTAACTTGCTTAGTTTAAGATAGCTGAGGTGAGTGGTTAGATGTGCATGGTGGCATTCTATTACTGTAAAACTTATCATAGAATCCCCTCTAAGAAAAAGGAAAGAGGGTGGAGAACTCCCCTATTCTGGAAATCTTTTGCTACTGAAACTTCTTTTCAAGCAGGACATGGTGTAGAAAAGGTAACGTACATGGTAAGAAAGACAAAGACAAATCAGCACAGCAAGCAAATCTTTTCGGGTATATTTGTAAAGTTTCATGTCTGGAACACTTGGGCTCAATTCTAAAGAAGCTTTGCTTTACAAACAGAGAGATACTAGGACGTGCCAGTATATTTAATAAAACCATATGAAGAAAACCCTCTAAACATTCCCAAACTAGCTTTTTGACTAATGCTGTGGCACACAGATGGTACAGGAGGGTGTGAAATGCTGACATATGACACACATTTGGGAGAACCTATATGCTTTGCATCTTTCTCCTTGACTTATGCCATCATCCTAAACATATGCTTCAATTTTATTATCCTGTCTGCGTTTATCCAAACACACTACAAATGTGGAGCTGCTTAGCCTGATTCTCCAGATGAGTCACACCAGTATAAAGCTGGTGTGAATAAGGACAGTCCAGCTCCTGGTTGAGTCAAAGGCCAACTGGATCATTGCACTGGTAGGGAAAATGAAGTGAAACACAAATAATGGTATGTACATGTAGAGTATTTATTACTGTAAAATCCCCTTACAAAATTGCTGAGGGGTCCTAAGACTTACGATGGCATTATACATTGCCGTTGCAGAATTAATGTGCGGCCTCCTGTGTGAGCTAAGGCAGAGAGCAGCAGTGTACTCTGTCATCCAGGGGTGAGAGCAGGGAATGAATGCACATACAGTACTCCCCTCCACTGCTAATGGACCCTAGCATCAAGATTAGATTTACACCCTCCCTAGAAACATACAGCAGGAAAGGCAGCTCCCCCAACCAGACTGCTGAGCATCACTGCTGTAAACCCTGCTCCTCACTGTTCAGCCTCCACTTTCAGCGCTGCCCTGTTGGGCACAAGTCAAACACTTTGCCAGATATCACTGTAACAGGAAAACCCATGTTATATGTGTTTCTGCCCTGAGCCCTTGGATGACAGTGAACATGCCCAGCCCTCTCCATTATGAATGTCCATCTCCTCTGGACTGGTCCGGTCCCCAGGTGACAAAACCTAGCTTCCAGAGCCAGCCTTAGGGAAAATGGCACTCTGGGCAAACTTGTATTTTGGTGCCCCCCCACCCAATGTCCCCGCTACCAAGTCAGTAGCGCTGCTGCAGGCAGAGGAAAGCAGCCAGGCATGTGGGATACAGTCTGGCCAGGAGGCAGAGCAGCATGGTGCACACTGTCTGCCCACACTGCCTGGCCCAGTCCCTCCTGAGCAGTGGTTAAAGGCAAGGGTGGACTGGACTGGGCACTGCTCCTTCTGTCTGGGGTGGGGACTGGCTGGAGTGGAGTGGGGCAGGGCAGGGGAAGAGTGCTGCTGTAAGTAGTGGCTGTTCACACACGTGTGTGCGCAAGTGTGTGCAGCGGGGGGTGCATTTCTGAGGCATTATGTTAAACATAGGCATTCTGAAATGGGCTTAGGGATGAGAGGGGACAGCAAGTTAGATTTGACTTTGCAATGTCATTCTAGACTGCATTTTCAGTGGCCTTGGAAAACAAGGAAACATGCATAGTTTGCATATTACACATCCTTGGTACTTCAGACCCAAGTCTGATCCAATAGAGAGAGGAGCAATAAAACGATCAAGGGAATGAATTTATTTTGTCAGAAAAGTTTCTGTCCTTAAAACTGTGAAAACAGTTTCCATCAAGGTTCATAACACTTTGACCACTGCTTTGCAGATCAAAGTACCCAAACTCAAAATTATGAATCATAGAAGAATAGAAAATTAGGATTGGAAGGGACCTCAGGAGGTCATCTAGTCCAACCCCCTGCTCAAAGCAGGACCATCCACTACTAGATCATTCCAGCCAGGGCCTTGTCAAGCCTGGTTTTAAAAACCTCCAAGGGTGGAGGTTCCACCAGCTCTCTAGGTAACCTGTTCCAGTGTTTTACTACCCTCCAAGTGAGAAAGTTTTTCCTAATATCTAATCTATACTTCAGTTGCTGCAGCTTGAAACCATTGGTCTTTGTTCTGTCATTTGCCACCACTGAGAACAGTCCAGCTCCATTCTCTTTGGAACCACCCTGCAGGTAGTTGAAGGCTGGTATTAAATCCCTTCTGTCTTCTCTTCTCTAGACTTAATGGCACTTCACATGCTCCAGGGATTGGGGGGGGGAGCAGTGCTTTAATTAGAGCAGTTCTGAGAGCCACTCTAATTAAAGAGCCACAGCATCTCGTGTATCGGTGTCCCCATGCTTCAAAATGGCAGTGGGGCACTTCAACTAAAACTTGTTTGATGAGCCTTAGTTCAAGTGCCCCTACCGCCATTTTGAAGCACAGGGATGCTGATACATGAGATGCGGAAGGCTGCTAGAGCACGGTAATTACCACACTCCAGCAGACTCAATTAATCGAGTCTGCTCTGACATGCTATAATTACAGTGTGTCAGAGCAGCCTCCATGCTTGTGTATAAGCCCCCAGTAAGCCCCGTTCTCTCAGTCTCTCCTCATAAGTCATGTGCCCCAGCCCCCTAACTTTGTTTGTTGCACTTCACTGGACCATCTCCAATTTGTCCACATCCTTTCTGTAGTGGGGGGCCCAGAACTGGGCCCAGTATTCCAGATGTGGCCTCACCAGTGCAGAATAGAGGGGAATAATCAATTCCCTTGATCTGCTAGCAATGCTCCTACCAATGCACCCCAAGATGCTGTTAGCCTTTTCGACAACAAGGGCACACTGTTGGCTCATACTCAGCTTAGTGTCCACTATACCCCCCGGGTCCTTTTCTGCAGAGCTGCTGCCCAGCCAGTCAGCCCCCAGCCTGTACTGGTGCCTGGGACTGTTCCATCCTAAGTGCAGGACTGCACATCTCCTTATGGAACCTCGTAAGATTTCTTTTGGCCTAATCCTCCAATTTGTCTAGGTCTCTCTGAATCCTAACCCTACCCTCCAGTGTATCTACTATTCCCCACAGCTTAATGTCATCTGCAAACTTGCTGAGGGTGTACTCTATGCCATCTTTGTTCAACTTCTTCACATTGATGAAGATGTTGAACAAAACCAGCCCCAGTACTGACCCCTGGAGCACTCCATTTCATTCAAAGACAATATTGGTGAACACTTCATCCAAAGTTATGTACACTGGAATTGTGTGTCATCATATCCTGATCCACATGGGAGCTAATGACTCCTATCATTTACCACATCCCTAGAAGCACACATGTAACACAGATGCAAAAGTTGACATAGACACATGCAGTGTGGAAATCATGACCTGCCTTGTATGAATGCACAGGGCAGGGTAAAGGAGCCCTTTAAATCCCATTCTGCCAAGCACAATAAGGGACAGCAGATGAATAAGAGAATGAGGTAATGCCTGCCAGGCTCCCTTTCCTCACACCAGTGCATAGGTCAGCACAGCTACATTGGCATAGAGGGGAAAGTAAAGGTATGTTACTTCTCCCTGGAGCAAGGAGGAAGTGGTGGGGATCAGACTGTAGTTGTGCTCCTGATCACGCCATACATAGATGACACATAAGTGTTTTCAGTGGGGAGGCACAACTCCACAGTGCTGCCACTGCCGTAGCCCCCACCCGCACTGCTGCCAGTTGCTGGGTCCATCTGAGCTGCAGCCCCACACCCCACTGTTGGCACAGAAATTGGGTGGGGGGGATGCATATTGCTCCCTGTGCCCCCCCCAATGAACTATCTATAACTCCATGATCTCAACAGTACTAGGAAAAAGGGTATGATGAAGATGCTCAGAGTCCCTAGCTGTTACCTCATTCTTTTCAGCAATAGCTCTCTAAGCTTTTTTGCAAAGGGCAGTATCATTATCTCCATTTTACAGATGGGGAAAATGAGGCAGAGAGAGAGAGAAAGATTTGCCTAAGGTCACCCAGCAGGCCAGCAGCAGAACTGAGCACAGCACCCCAGTCTTCTGGGTATTAGGCAAGTGTTTCGTCTACCAGAAACCACTGCCTTGTATTACGAGGAAGGAGAGAGATTGTCAATTGTATTAGGAGGAAATGGGTTCAGTACAAATTAAATTTGAGGGCATCATGGGTGGTATTTTTACTGGAGTCCTACAGGACCAAATCCATCCATGGTCTAATACTTATGACTTCAGTAGAATAGCTCTAAGAATAAACCTGTCCCACCCTCTCTCCAACATGACACAGAAGGTTTGGTTAGGAAGGAGCCAGAGAGCACTGACAAAGGAGAGACACAACGAGTTCATGGAAAGGTAAGGCATGACCTTATTAATGGCACCAGCATGAGCGATGAATTCCCATTGCTGGGAGAGCAGGCACCAGTCCTTGCAAGGTATCTAGGCATCACAAAGCTGATCTGCAAGGGTCCCATTAAGGAGTGGCCGTGCTCTCATCCGTTCCACTTGGCCTGTCACCAGGCAGCATTAGAATTCTAGCCACAAGGAGACAGTGACCACAGCCCTGCTAAAGAACTCCCTGGAAATAATTCACACCAACTTGTTTAAAGGAGCAAATGGGTTTAATTATTAGTTACAATCTTGTCAATAATTATCACCCCATCTGTGGGTAATAAATGGCAGCTTCTCACAGACTGCATCATTAGAGTTTAAGGACACCAATGGGGTGCATTAAAATGCTGAGGAAAGCATCGATCTGGTGTAAAAATCCTCTTTACAAATTACATGCACAGGTCAAGCCCGCCAACAAGTCCTCCCTCTTACCAACCGGTGCCAGCCTCCGTGAAGCCCACACACCTCTCCCTTCTCTTGAAGTCCTTCCTCCCTGCTTCCCTTTGTACTGCTGCTGAAAAGCCATTGAGTCTCCAGTATGGTGCTGCACTGGTGGCTGCTCTTCTAGACCTACCGCTTCTCAACAGGACCTGAAGTGAGTATAACAATGAGAGATTGGACAAGATCCTGATCTGGTGAAAATCAGCACAACTTCATGGCGGTCAGTGACAGCTATGATGTTTTACACCAGCCAGGGATCTGGCCTACTGCTTTCTACACCTCTCAGCAAAAGTGCAAAGCCAGAAGTACCTGGCACAGGCAACACTACTCCCATCACTGAAAGGCAACTGCTTCTGGGGTGAAGAAGCATCAGCCGCTCATACCTACTCTGCAGCAGAGCTTGTGGGAGGGGAAATGAAGAATGCTTTTTCCAGTTGAACTACAGGATGGAATATAGGCCAGCAGAATGTAATTACCCAGACTGGAATTTGGCCAAGACACTGGGGCTAACAGCCCTACTGTTTCAAAATATGTCACCGAATCTTGAATGATCACATATTACAGGACCAGATTTTGCATTTCATCCAACATGATGTTATAAGGGGATATTTATAAGTGTAATCATCAAAGTCATACCAAAATATGCTAGCATATAATCTAAGAGGAGCTAAAATGGGTCAGAAAATTGTGCTTTGGAGGAAAATTTCAAAAGAAATTAACATTTTGCCTCTTTTCCATTATTTTTGGCAGAAATTTGCTATTTTTGCTAGAGGAAAAAACAGTTTTCAATTTTTTTAAAATTCAGTTTTTTTAGGTCTAAGCTTTTTATTGAAAGAATAAAACCTTTCCAGCAAAACAAGACCTTTCACATGAGGATCAAAAAGAATAACTAGGATAATGTATGGGGCCATACTGACAAACAAAAATGTCAGTAAATAATTCTTTGTAGGTGCAAGCAGTAAATTTTCCATTAAAAAGACTGACAAATCTATAGAAGGCTGAATGCAACTGAGAGACAATGTAAATATATTCCTGACATGACATGCACACGTATTCATGGCATGCATCATACCTCTAACACGGGCAGGCAAACCTTCACTATTATTATTATTATTATTATTATTATTAATATTATAATTATTATTATAATGCACAATCGCATCTAGGACCGCCACTTCTTGCAGGTGTTATGCAACACAGATAAAATGCAGAACCTGTCTTGAAAACACAGCAGACAGACCTCTTCAAACAACATAACTAGACCTGGGTGATTTTTTTGGTATAATGTCTGTTTGCTAATAAAGGAAGCCTATTGTTGACTCAAGCTATTTGCAAGTCAGTTCTGAATTTGACAAAAGAAAAATAAAAAGCCCAAAAAACTTAAAATATTACATTTCTGTGTTGACTTTTGTTTTGAAATTATATTTTTTCTTTCAGAATGTAATGAGATTATCTTTTTTAAGGAAAAAAGTTATATGAAAATTAAATGAAAGTTTTGGTTTGGGGTAGAACCAGCAATAGAAGAAAATACTTTCACTTCATTTTTGTTTTATCGTTTAGCCAGCCTCCTATGAAATCACCCAAAAGAAAAAAGCAAAGAAAAAAGCATCCACACATTCCTGAATGCAATAACAAATTCATCTTCAACACCGCATGAACTGAGCCTCTCTTGAGCCAACAACAATCAACAGGAGCCTGCTTTAACATGACTTCATACTAATTCCCCCAGACTGTATTAGGATAATCTCATACTGCATGTAACCTGTGTCTCTTTATAGGCCTCCCTTGGAATCCATCAGACACCATGCAGCACTCCAGTTTCCTTAGAAACTCCAGTTTCCTCTATCATCCTCTTGGCCCAGGTAACCAAATCCCCTCCACCCCATTTTGAACACACAACCCCAGTACACTTTAAGAAAACCATTCCAGCAGGGCTAACTATGCCTTAAACACTGAACTAAGCTGAATGGGGAAGGTTTGCAAAGTGGGATGGTTTCTGATGCCTTTGTTGGTGGGTGGTCAACAGGGACTCTTGAGTACCCTGCAAAGTGCCTAAGTTGAGAATCCAAAGACCAAGACACCTGAACTCACTAATCACTTTGAAAATCATCTTACATTAACTAAAGAAACAACCACTTTGACATGAAGCGCATCTGTTAAAGACTGTACAAAACACGCTTCCAATATTTCATTCACTTCAGTCTAGTGTGGTCTGGAGTAAAGAGGACAAAATATATGCAAGTATTTTTGTGAATGGAAGTACCAAGTTTGGCTCATTAGTTTTATGGGCTCATAGTCTACGCCATTCACGAAAATCCAGATAACTGCTAGGTAGTCACAAAAACAGTACTGAATTTTATCCTCAAAAAATAATGAATTTTATCATCAGAAATGCACAACTGAAAATTTGTAACAAAACATGTTATTATTATATTATAATGCATATTGTAGTAATACTCAGGTCTATTTCCGAACAAGGCCATTTGAGCTGGCAACTGTACAAATACAATTTATTTCCTTAAAAATTCACAATTTAATTCTACCTTATTTGCTATTTGTTTTCCTGATTACAAAAATATCACATGACTGAGCTGACCTATTCACAAAGAGTTTATGAACAGTCAGTCTTGTCAGAAGATTATCCACCCCAACTAGTTTGGCAAATTTCTAATGAATATATTCAAAAGAAATCAGAAGTGGTTAATGTGCAATTTGCAGACTCAAAAAAATATGGAATAAGGGACCAATGCAGTTATACATATGTGTCTGAGATGTGCTAAATTCACAGCTTGTTCTGCACCATTTTTCATCTTGCTTCTTGTGCATTTTCTAGCAGATCATTTCATGTGCAAGACTGGGTACAAACACAACATGCCCTATATAAATACTGGAAAAAATGTAACAGAATATAAACGTTTAAATTTTAAATGTAAGCATTTGCAATGGAAACCCAACCTTAGCTATTACATCTACCCAATCCCCTTGCAGAAAGAATACCAGGTCATCTACAGGTCCAATCAAAAAAAAAGAAACTTCAAGTTGGGCGGGGCAGATTTTCAGCAAGTGTAAATCTGAAAGTCAGCACAGTTTCACTAATGTCAGAGGAGTTATGCCAATTTACTTTCAACAGTGTCTGGCCCTATATGGCGCGTATTCACAATGAACTACTCATGAATGAGTTACCAACCAAGAATTTTTCACTGAAATTATTAGTGAATGACTTCATACAATGCCTACATTTGAGAAAATCACAATCAGCTCCAGAACAGTCCTCAAGCAGAAAAAGACACAAATTAGAGTTCAATAAATTACTTATTACAAATTACTAATTTAGCAGTATCATCCCATAATTGTCCCAATCCACCAAACACCCAAGCACCAACCTAACATTAAATGCAAGAATGCCACCTTTGACTTCAGTGAGGTTACTGCCATTGACTTGAGTGAAACTCTTTGAATGCTTGAAGTTAAGCATGTGCTTAAGTGCTTTGTTGAACTGGGCATTATGCTGCAATTTTTATATACCTGTGTAATCCAGCTGGTCACATGAGATGATCATTATAGTCTATTATGGCCTTATAACCCATAAATCTATGCATACAAACAGCATTATAAAAAATTGCTTATCCATAATCTTTCTGGCCATTCAAGCTCTTCCCCACCCCAAAAATATTAATAAAACACCCTGTACCTAACTCTTCTCATATTAGACTAAGTACATCACTAAATAAACTCCTTAATATTCTAGTATATTTTGCAATGAACATTTCCCTATACGCTAGAGCGATTCCTTCTTTTGTGCCATCCAGAACACAATCCCCATGAAATACTGCAGTAAACATTTCTCTGAATACTACAGCAAACACTCCTAGCATTATCAGATTAACCATTCCACTGAGCACCATATTAAGCACACGTTTAAATACTGAGAAAAGACATACAGCCTCATCTTTCCACTGCGCCTCGTTACCCTGCCTCCATTCATATTTCTCCCCATGAAGTCAACTGTCCCTGCACACGCGCGCACCCTACACCCTCACAAAACCTACCCTGACACCTCGCTCTCTTGTAGGGAGAAGGATTTGGCATGGTCGAGGAATTTTTCAACTGGGGGGGCATGAGCGGCATTGCTCGACAACAACAATAAAAATCAACAACATCTCTCTCACAGGTTCATTGAAGTCTGATGATGGAGAAAGATTGGCTATAAGCACTCCTCCCCTCCCCACCACCACCTATACAAAAGAATAAGCGTGCTTTGAAGTATCGGGTCCTGACGGGGGTAATCTGGAGTTATAAAGCATTGTTTTGGTTTTACAGGTGTGCTTTAATGTCAGTGAAATTACCCTGCTCAAAGACTTCAATGGATTCATCTTTAGCAAGTGCTTAAGAGCCACTGACTCGTCTCTGTTGCTGACAAACCATCTAGATTCAACCCATGGTTCTGTTCAGCTTTCCTCCTTTCCTCTCTCTCACTCTCTCTCTCTCTCTCTCTCTTTTTCCTTTTCTTTTTTTTTACTAGCAATTTGATGTTTGATCATTTGAGGCAATGAGGCGGAGGGTAATTTACGTTATCAGGGAGGTATGAGGGGTGCTCGGAACCCAGACGCAAGGCCCATTCGCCTGCTAAAGCGCCATCGTAATGTAATGAGACTCCAGTCAAGTGCAGCTAGTAATGGAGAGGAACATTTCCCATTCATCTGCCTACCTGAGCCTCCACGGAATACGACAATAACTTTTACACAGGAGTGGGGAGGGGGCTGGAGGGGGGGATATCTGCAGCATCGGGCTCCTTCTGTTTCACGGAGATGCATAGAGGCCACGTCCTTCAGGCCATTCAGGGAAACAAATTAACACATCTCAGGCAGCGGCAAAACAGGTTATGGAAAGCACTTAACCCTTCTCATGCCCACATCAGATGCTCTTCTCTAGAAGGAGCATCAGGCCAGGAGAAAAATGTATACCCACAGCCTGTCATGTCAGTGTGTAGAAAGTGCCACTGGTTGGAGACACACAGCAGAAAAGAAGCTCTGTGTTTCTACCAGAGTCCTCTGTATGATCTTGTGCTAGTTATCAGAGACAGCCTGGCTCTTACACTGAGATACACTTCTGAGGCTGGAACGAATGCGGTTTCTGGGTATTGCCCAGTCAGTCTCCGAAAGAAGTTGAAAGAGCTTCAGAGATGTCAAGATGTGGCCAAAACCAAGGGAAATGATATCACTAAAAAATCCAAAGTTGTTTCCATTGAGCGATGTTCAACATGAACCTGCTGTTCCTGAGTTAGTTTTCTCACTTGAATCATTTCCCATTGATCAGAAACCAAGCGTTTTTCCTTCAAAACCAGATTTTCTGTAAATGTCTCTTATGGTTTCCATTTAAAGAAGATATGCCATGAACATGTTGGGAATGCGGAGCATTCAGATTGTGTCAACAATTTCATATTTGTTTCCCTTTTTTCTTAAGTGCTCCTTTTCCCCCTCAAAAATAAACTCCCTTTTAGTGTTAGGGATGACAGGCTCTGCCAGTGATGGTCCTCGTGGCTGACCACGCTGGGGGAGCGGATTCTGCTGTGCCCCTGGAGAGCCCCATCCTATGTAAGGTCCTCACAGCACTATAAACGTCTTCATTAACTTTGCCTTCCAGTAGCCATCTCTACTTTGTAAACTTACTGTGTCTGGTATTGGGGCCCTTGACTATGCTGGACTGCTCAGGGAAGGTTGCCTCCTAAACCAGACTAGATCCAGCAGTGGATGGGGGCAGGTTATTTGGTATCATCACTCAGCAGTGCTAATTTCCCTGCCAGAAACACCTTATAAAGGTGGATATACTCTTCCCATGTAGGAGGCAGCCTACCTGGAGCAGTGTGTTGTGCATGAGGCTGCCACGGCGGGGCATAGTCAATGTACTGTGTAAACATGGCCGGTTTCTCAGTGGGCTTAGCTGTATCAAAGCAATTTAACTGATGGGGAAACCGAGGCACAGAGAAGTGCCCAAAATCATTCTGGGAGTTGGGAATAAAATCCAGGGGTCTCATTCCCCTGTCACAGCCTACAAGGAAATTCTGTTGATTTATATCCTGTACCTTTTGGATTTTAATCCAAGGCTTGTGCTTTCACTCCAAACCATCCTTCCTCTAGGTAACATATAACCATTATGGACCAACTTTTGGGTTCAGTTATATACAGCAATAGCACAACAGGACTGTGCTCATGATGGTGACATCTAGATACTAATAATAACAATAACAACAAGAAAACCATTAAAGTATTAAAGAAAAGCCTGTAATTCTGTAGTAATGTTGCCTTGCTCTTGTTGGAGAAGTGGTGATCCAGGGAATATTCAAGAAGGAAGAATTGTGATGTAATAACTTTTTATTTTAAAAAATCACTACTAAATTACACCACCTCACCCTTCCAATTTTTCTTCCAGTTATTCTGTATATTTTATTTGAAAGAGTAAGGCAATTATTGTTCAAGTGAGCTTCTATGACATAAGTAGATATCTTAGCACTAAGATCTCTGATCCCTTTGTATGTCAGTACGGGTGGGTGGCAGGGGCATTAGACAGGGGCAAGATAAATTATTTTTCTCTACAAGCCTGCCCAGACCTGGCCATGTGTTCAGACAGAATGGCCAGAAGTGTTCAGAATTCAGACACCAAACCCGAGAGAGCTCAGTTCCCTCCTCTCTGCCTTCACCAAATTCCTGCCACATGGACCCTTCCAATTATATTTGTGTTTGAAAGGCTGCTGTCAGGATGAAAGGCACCGAGCAGTAATGAACTGACGATTAATTTGCAGTTGCTGAGCTTGGCTCACCCAGTGCGCAAGCATCTCAGGCTCACTGCATGCGGGTGCTAAATATGATGATGTCAGCAATTGTCAGCCAGAGCCAGGGTTACCCTTAATAAGAAGCTCTCCTCTGCCTAATCACCCACCACTAGTTCTCTGTGGCTCTGACTTTGCTCCCCAGCTTCCAAAACACAAGAGGAGCTCATATGCAGTCATAGCTGCCACCCAGGAGGACAGAAGAGTAAAGAAGGAATGACCTGCTCCCCTGGGAAAGAGGCAGGAGCAACTTCTAATACCAAAGAGCTCTTAAAGTGACAGCTTGGACCCAGAAAAGATGCATTCTATGTTTGCATCCACATATATCAGCATCTCAGTTTATCTGTCAAAAATTAAGTGGTCAGCCCTGATTGTTGTCGATAAAACATGACCCCTAATGGCTTGAAAGCCCTACCTAAGGCATATATGAGGAATTCAACTCTCATTTCTTTTTTGCTTTAAATGTCCTAGTTTAAAACCAGTCTCCTCCTGTGGGGTGGGGAGGGCTGACTCATGATTTCTGAACATGCAGGGTTGGCATATTGCTACAGACACGCACCAAATGGGAAGAGTGTGTGGAGGGGTGAGTGCACCGAGAAAGGCAGCAGGGTATAGCAGTGAGTATTAATAACTATTCAGATTTATGACTAAAGCAGCAGCATTGTCAGTGCTGGGGAAAGTGCCTGTGAACAAGGGGCCCATTCTGAACCCCTCTTTGAACACTGTTTTAAAGGTATTTGCATAGATGTTCAGAGCTGGCATCCACACACCTCTCCCCTCCAGCACGGACTGCAAAAAGAAAAGGACCATTATTTGCAGAGAGACCCCCAAGCAAAGTCTAGGCAACAACATGTTGGGCACTGTACAAATACTGAGAGAGCCCCTGCCCTGAAGGGCTTACTGACAGATAAGGATGGAACAAGTCAGAGGCACAGTGCCTGCCCCAGCAATGCACAGCAAGTCATGGGCAGACCTGGAGGTAGAAGTCAGATCTCTTGTGTCCTGATCAAGTATGCTCTCTACTACAGAACCCAACCTCCCCCCAGAAGCACAGCTTTGTTACAAACCTAGCTTTGTTACAAATATTAAAAAGAAAGGTGGTTGCTGATAACATGCAACAATGACTCTATGCATTTTTATAGCTCAGGAACAGCCCAACTGGGACATGATGCTGCCATGGTGGAGATGTGAATTGAGATACTTCAGCTTCTCTTATCATCGTGGCCTCAGACTTCTGTGTAGTCCATGCCCAAGATTTTTGTAAGTGACTAGTGATTCAGGGCTGCCCAGCTTGCAACACCTTAAAGGGGCCCGATTTCCTAAGAGCTTTCTGAAAATTTCCTAAAACTCAGAGATTTCTGAAAAATGAATCCCTGTAAGGTATAAGCTGTCTCAAGTGCAGCACTAAAACCCTTGGCCTAGGAGCTTTAAAATTCCCCATTCCAGAGCTAGGAAGGGCTTGTTATACAGGAACTCAGTGTTATTCAATGGAGCACTAAAGATCTTCTGCCCAGTGGGTAGAGTGCTAAAGTTATTTACCATACGGTTCCTCTTATCGTTACCATACACCTTAGAGCTACTGTTAACCATTAATCCATGTTTTGTATTCTGCCTTCATTACTACATCTGGATTCTTAATATTATTTTGAATGTCAGGAGTTGCAAAGGCTGCTCAATATATATGAAGAACTAGCCCAAATTACGTAGAAGCTTAAATACAAAGATAGGAGCTACATTTTATGCATCAGGTTCTAATACTCTTAGCATACGTTAGTAATACCCCAGGATTTATATATGCCTACTATTTAGGTCATTATTGCCTCAGGTCACTGCATAGTCCATATCACCTTTATGTGCAGTCAGTGTTGTTGCAAAGCATATATTTGTCCCCAGAACCCTGCCCCCATTGAACAGCTTCAGTATATTGACCAAAGTTCATATAACTCCATATGCCCAAGAATCACTGTCATTACCACTGTTACTAGCATCTCAGGAATCCTGCTTCAAGGTCCACTGAAGTCAAAATGAGTCTTTTAACTCACGTCAATGAATTTGGGATCAGGCCTTCATCATTATCACTTAATGTGTTGCAAATGTCCTGTGCCCTGTACTGTTATTCAGAAAGTTGTGGGCATGACTACATGTGCACATTTACTGTGCAGTAACTGAAATTACTGTGTAGTACAGGCACGCATGTACACATGCCTACCTACACTGACCTATGGCAGCTTATGTCAGTCCACACACAAGTCAGTCCACACACAGTGTTAATGTGCTTTAACGCCTACACATGTAGATGCCAGCCTATTCCCGTTTACTGTGCAGTAATTTTAAGCTGGTTTACATGCAGTGTAGATATGCCCTGTATGTGCATCATAGCAGGATTCATCTCACCCTCATCTACGTTAGCTCTGCATAGAATGCTGCATGATTTCTGGGTCCTATGCACTTATATCATTTCTTCTGGTAAATAGATTATTGTTTTCTAGTGGTTAGAACAGGGACAGGAAGTCAGAACTCCTGGCCTTCAAGCAGAGCTTTCCCCCCATTTTGCTGTATGTTTCTCTACGTCTTAGTTTACCCATGTATAAGATGGGCTCATGATAAGGGTTACGCTCATCCATCATGCACATGGACACAGAAGGAAGAACCCAGTGATATTTCAATCCAAACTTTTTTCCTCTGAAAAAGGCACATTGAGGCTGACTGAAACATTTCACAAATTGGTTTTGATTACAGCAGTTTCTTTCAATGAACATTTAAATTAGAGTTCGGGAAACGTTGGACCATACCATTCCTACAACTTTGCAACAAGTTTGCTTTTTCGACTCAAAACAACACTTTAATTCCTAATGCAGTTCAATTTTATTTAAGAAAAATATTTTAAAAGCTCAGCAATGTGAAAGTGCATTTCATTTCACATGGAGCAAAAGGTCCCATTCCTCTGAAAATGAATGTTTTACCCAACTCTATGATTTGCCAAAAATGTTTGAAACATTTATTTTTCAGGACAAAGCAAAATTGCTTGTTTTTATTTTTTATTTCTCTTCAAGAACTACCAGCAAACTGAAAAATCAGTTATTTGCACAGCTCTAATAATATGTCCATGTATCATTATTATTATCTTTTTTATTAATATGATCTGTGTCATTCAATGGCCACACATACAAATTGCTCATGATTCCCCAGATAGATTCATAGACGTTTGGGTTGGAAGGGAGCTTAGCATATCATCAAGTCTGACCCCCTGCCCTGGGCAGGCAAGAGTGCTGGGATCAGATGACCCCCAGCCAGGTGCATGTCTAGCCTCCTCTTAAAGACCCCCAAAGTAGGGGAGAGCACCACCCCCTTTGGAAGCCCATTCCAGATTTTGGAAACCCTTACCGTAAATCTTACTGATGTCTAACCTAAATCTGCTCTATGTCAGTTAGTGGCCGTTGTTCTTAGTTACTCCAAGGGGCGCCCTGGTAAACAGAGCATCTCCGATCCCATGCTGTCTCCCCCGTGATGAATTTGTAGGTGGCCACAGGATCATCTCTCAGCCTTCTCTTGTGGAGGCTGAATAAATCCAGGGCCCTCAATCTGTCTTCGCAGGGCTTTGCCGGCAGTCCTGCTACAGAAAAAAAGGCCTGTTTCCTGTTCTGAGAAGCTCATGATATAAGGATGGGCAAAACAGACAGACAAAGCCTGGGGGAAAGGGATCCCACAAACAAGCCAAGTGATCAAGATGGTAGCTGAGTTCATTTTGCAAAGTGAGCTTGCTGCTGTAGCCTAGAATCACTGTGTACTCTGCAGATCCATCTATATTTTATTTGTTCTTTCATTCTCAACTACAGATCTATCTGTGTCCCACTGGCCCTATCACTGCTATCAGTGGATCTATATCTTTACCAGGCAGGGCCTGCCATCCAGATCAGAGGATTTCAGGTGCCACAAAGCTCCTATCACTGACATCACAGAATTTGTTTGTGCCATGCTCTCTCACTCTCTAAATATTTTTCCTGTCAGCTGCCTGCAGCACATCTGCCAATGGGTAACTGCTCGGGTCTGTCTCTTGGATGATTTTTTTAATTGCCTCGGTGAGAGGTTGCTGTGGCAGATTCAGTGAGACACGAGATTCTGCCGGAGGAAGGTTCAGTCTTGCCTGCCTCCGAGAGGAGCTTTTTGGCTTTCAGAGTTCCTGGCAATGCCGCGTTCCTTTCCACGTTGCCACTGAACAGAAAGGATCGTCTGGTTCCCTTTAGGAAGCTCTTCCTAATGAAGCCCTGAGCCAGCTCGGAGGGGCCTGCGATGGCTTAGTGCCGGAGCAGGGAGGTAATAGAATCATGGCATTAACTCCACTTGGCAGGCGATCCTAATTACATCTTGTCCACATGAAACCTAAGAGCAGCCTTGAGAAAGCCAAGGGCTCCTTATAAAGGAGGCTTGAGCCCTTTAAGGAATAGAAAAGAGAGGAATCAATTGCCTGTTCTCCTTCCTCCCTGTTCCCCAACCCCCCCCCAACCACCACTACCACACACGCACCCTTTTCACCCTGCTGGAAGGTGACATTCGCTATTAACCTTATATTGGGCCATTTTGTAAATCAATGTCACTTACATTTAATAACAAGTGTAATCAAAGGAATTATGCAAATTTAATTTGATGCTTCTTGAATTATGCAAATCTGCACCACATATAATGGCTTCTGACATGTGCCCAGTTGGAGAACGTTCCATTACCTCCTCTCTTATTACCCCTATTATTATTTTTATTTTTTTTCTCCTGCGGTTGGGAGGGGGGCGGCGGTGGTGGTTGGTCTTGAGGGGAGGTGGAGGGAGGGAAAGAAGAGGGGGTGTGGAAGAAGCTGCTCCTCTGCAACCCTCTGCCTGTGTTCAGAGTACAAAAGCCTCCTGGAGGCATTTCTGTGTTATCGTTATTGCAGAGCAGAGAAAGTGGGGAGGGGAGGGGCGGGGGGAAGAAGAGGGGTAGCGGGGGGAGAAGTCATTTCCCATGAATGGTTTTGCAGGCGATAATACTGTAAGCCTCTGATTCTAAATTACTGCCCTTCCAGTCCCATCTCCATCTCAGCATTACTCTCCTCAGCCTCTTCTTCCTAAATTACTGTGATGAGATGGGGGTGCACAATATGAAATAAAGAACCCAAAAGACCAGATAGGGAGGGTCATCTATCATGTTCCAAGCTAGGCTCCCTACTCCAATCCCTACAGCCCCCCACCCGCCCCATCCCACTAGCCAGGCCCACCTCACCATTAAACTCCAAAAGCAATAGCATAACCATTTTTTTAGGCAGGCAGGAATTACAGATCCCGCTCAATTTTCCCTTGGTTCATTTGTTACCTTCTCTGGGGCCTCCTGACCAGAGAGAGATGTTTTCTTAGGGGGAATGGAGCACTGAGCCATGACAAGGAACATGTTTATGAAAGACTTGATGAGCGTGGGAAGCATCTGAGCCAATGGCATTCCATTTTATTATTCTTCTTACCTCCAATAGACTTCATTACCTGCAGGATGATGGCCTTGGGTGTAAATTCACTTCCCCCTTTTTCCTCTACACTTTTTGCGGTCTATGGCTTGTTGGAGAAGAGAAGTTAGGGGAATTTGGTTAATAGAGAATGGATCTGCTGGATGGTGTTACCACAGTTGGGTAGAACAGGGAGAGAGATACATGGACCCAGATCTTCAGTGGGTCAATGTAAAATGGGGGACAAAATATTAAACTACTTCATTAGGCATGAGTTAGGAGACACAACTCGCTCAAGTTTTAAAAGCCTTATGAAATCCTGCAGTGGGGGGTGGGAGTAAGGTAAGAGGAAAGTATAAAAGTAAAACACCATCATGGCATGGCCATTTCTATGAGAGCAGATGTCCTTACTATCCAAAGGAAATAGAAATTCTCCATGATCTCAAAGTGAATTGTGAAGACAGACAGGAAGAGAGCTATATTGACTTCCAAGGGGCACATGGGTGTTCAGCAGAACAGAGGACTCACCCCCTCCACCAAGGAAACAAACTTAACAGGTGCCTTATCCATTAAAGGCTCGCTGAGCAGAAGGAAATGTTCACACTAGAGTTGGTCACAACTTTTTCTCTCCAAAGATATGATGATTTTTCCACTCGTGAGATTTTTCATTTTGAGATCAAGATTTTCTGATTTTTCTACAAAAAGTGAAAAACTAAAATTCAGAAAATGTGTTGTTGGTTTTTTTTCTGCCAAAGCTCGGTTTTTGTCAAGCAAAGCCATTTTTGAAGACAGAATTTTGGGGGGGTGCTAGGTATCTTTCTTTTGTTGAAAAAAAAAAAAAATTTTTCTT